>NC_044314.2:20131494-20223994 GCF_007474595.2 Lynx canadensis | reverse complement strand
TTTTCAGACGAAGGAGGAGGCAGTTAAGTCATCTACATCTTAGTAAACCCATTTTGAAAACAAAAAATCAAGAAAGCAACAAAATCAATCAGCTCTGTCACACTACTTGCAATTTTCTCATTTGATGGTTTTTGAACTTTACTTGTTTTTTTTTTTTTGTTTTGTTTTGTTTTTTTTCCAAAAATCTGACCATGTATTCAGAAACGCCTCACTGCACACTACTTCGGCTACACATGTAGGTAACACCTTAATCATTTTGTTAAATCACAGCCACTTTGATTATGTTATGTTTCCGATGATATAAACATTGGAAGGCACAGTGGTAACATTGTAGCATTCTAACCTTGTACCTCTGAAAATCCCAGAATAGGGTCACAAACGCAACATTACAGTTCAGACAAACTCTTTTTGCCATGTCTTGGTAATGCTGCTTGTAATATCTACACATGATGTGACTTTTAAGTCCTGTGTTCCCAAAAGACTGGAGAAACAACTTTCTACTTATTTATGAATGAAAAACAACATCAGGGTCAGCATTTTATCCTGCATCACCTCTCCAGAAGCAGAGTCGGCACTACAGGTTACGATAACAAACCAGGGAAAGGGACAGAAAGACCAAAAAAAAAAAAAAAAAAAAAAAAAAAAAAAAAAAAAAAGGAAAGAAAAGGAAAGAAAAAAGAAAAAAGAAAAAAGAAAAAAATCCGTATTTACAGTAAAATCTTTCTTTTAAAAAAGTTAATCAGTACTATTTTTTTACAGGAGAAAAAAGTCTGAAACAAATGAACAAAAGCTTACCATAGTCACTAAATTTTTAATATATATTTATATATATATTTATATATATATTTGTCATAGGTCTATAAGATCCATCTGTTCCTCCTACCCTAAGGAATGGCTAATGTCATCACTTTGTTGTCATCAGGACGTTTGCTGGTTTTGTTACGAGGGCAGCCGAGCTTCCCTTATTCGATATCCGGTAATAATAAACACTAGCTGACTTGAATACCAACAAAAACGTTCATGTAGTTGTCTTCAGAAGTACACTTTTTCATTATTGCAAGTTTACAATTTTTTAAATTAAATATTTTTTTCAGACTTACAAATTAATTATATTTTTTTTTTCCAAAAGAAGTTTAGGCACAAATGCATTGTTCCACAGTGTGGAAAGATTGCCATTCAGTCTCTGGGCTGCGTCTCAGCCTGCACACACCGCTTTGCACATTCTGAATGATATGTTAGAGGGTCACCCCTCAAGTTGCACTTTTTTCTTTCTTTTTTTTTTTTTTTGTTTGTTTTTCGGTTTTCTGATCATTGGGAATGCTGAAACCTCTTGCGTCTGCGATTCATAACTACTCAGACTTGTCTTATATTACAAAAAAAGGGGTTAAGGAGAAGTGTTTATGTGGGTTTAAGATAATACAGCTGTTAAGGAAGTGGTCTCTTGTATTAATGAAGCAATGTGGCAACTTGGACCTGAGAAGGGAAAAAGAGAGGAAAATTAATTCATACACCTAAAACAGAGGAAGTAAACGTTTTATTTTTAAACTGGTTTTTTTTTTCCCCCAAAGGGGAAAAATTTGTTAACTGGGGCGAATGTTGACGTTTATGGCTGATGCCTCAGGGAGGAGAGCGACAAAGGAAGGGATTTCCGAAATGGCAGAGAGCACACTTGCCCTTTTACATCTGTCCCATGTGGTTTGACGCGTCTCCCATTCCAGGGTGCGGGCCCGCCAAGGAGAGCGGGGGAGGTTCTGAGGACACCTTCTCTTCCTCCCTTCTTTTCAGACACGCGGCTTTCGGATTCAGATTCCTCTCTGGAAGAGTGAAGTCAAGAATGTGGTTAGTGCCCACGGCTTCTGATAGAGGGCAGTAATGCGCTCTCGTCTGCTGACCCTCTATCGGGGTTTCCATGTCACCCAGCGAGAGGAAGAGCCAGCAAAGGCACGCTATAGCCATGCATTTGGTGGGTCACCAGTACAAGCTGGACGGCTTCACAGGATAAGAAAGCTGGTAAAACAAAGATACCAAACGCGGATTCCTGAGAGTACGTACGAAAGCACTGTGGTGCCGTCTTACTTGTAAGAGCGTCCTGTACCTTAGCCATGGGAGAGAGGGGGGCTGCCTTACAGATTCAGAGGCGATCTGCACTTGACCCCGTGACTCTGAACCATGCTTATGGGGCTGCTTCTCTGCTCCCGCTCCAGGCCGGCAAGTCGATCCCTACTCCCTGCAGCCGCAGGCTGCGTGACCCCTACAAGGAGGCGGGGGGGGGGGGGGGGGGGGGGGGGCACTGACCTCGGACTTGCTGCTCCAGGCTGAGGATGACGGCCACGGCCTGGTGGAGGATCAGGAGCTTGGTCTGGGGCTTGTCACTCTTGAGGTGGAGCTGCACCATGCGGCCGAGCTCCTTGAAAGCCTCGTTGATGTCGCGGACGCGCAGGCGCTCGCGGGCATTGTTGGCCATCCTCCGCTCCTTCTCACGCTCTGCCTTCTGCTCCGGTGTCAGGTCCTCGTCATCGTTATTGCTGGGGGACAAAAGGGATGCGACATTTTCTAATGGTGTGGGGACAAAGAAAGTCTCTAAATTGGTTTTGTTTTCTTCCAGAGTTTTCTGGGGATGTGTCCATCTTCAGCTGTTGTCCTCGGCAGGATTTTACATCCACTTGAACTTGGGACTGCTATAGATGGCTGTGACAATCCATACACGAGACATTCCGTTTCTCCCAGACATTCAACCCAAACAAAACCAGAGGGGTTAAAGTTAGGGCCCACTGTGTGCCCATGCTGATGTAGGGGGTAAAGGGCAAGCACGGCTTTTTATCAACGAGGCTACACTCTGCCAAGCAAGGCCACGGTCAACTTAGCCTCGAGGCTAGTCTGCATGGCCACAAAGCAGAGCGTTTTACACAGACTGAAGGTGTGTGTGCTGTCGTTTTTAACTTTCATACTGTGACATCTGGAACCTGAGGAAAACAAGTGCTTGAGAAAAGACTCGGGCAGGTCAGAATGAACACGATACAGCTGAAACAGGAGTAAGAAGGCCCTACATTCAAGACACCAGAGCAATGAGAGTGCAGACAGAGAACTTTTGTCCATGTTTCACTAATAACTAGCTCTGAAGGCATGGCTATTCCACTTAATGTATCTGAGTCTCATTTTCTCCATGTGTTAAATAAAAAGGCTAGAAAAACCATGATCTCCATGGCTTTTAACATCATGGACATTTGTGAGCCCCCAAAACAAGTTGGGAAAATCTGAGTTGACACGCACTGTGCAAAGCAAACAGAATACGATGGACTAAATACCAAACAGCTACTGGTTATAAATGACCATGACCTCATCATGAGTCAAAAATGAAGCCCAAAAGCTAATCTCTGATGGTTAGAACCAAAGTATTACATTTCATAGCAAAGGCATGGTTGGATCCAGTATAGTCTGGAAAGGCAATATTCCTCCTGTCTGTTTCTGGCTGTCATGCCTCTGAGTGTTATAGTTTGAGTTAATATGAGCAAGAAGCTTTTTGGGTATAAGAGATGTCATAAGAGATATAAAAAGTGAGGTCAACTTCACTGAAAAAGTAATAGGCTCCTCATTATATGAAACAATATGGAGGTGACCATCTGTAAGGATGTTAACCTGGAGGTCCAAGCATTCATCTAAATGACCATGATGGTTAACCTCTACTTTAAAATTCTACAAATCTGAAATGTTCACAGAATAAAGGTGTTAATCACAATATTTCAGAGCAGGAGAACATGGGGTAAGTTATCTAGTCAATTTAATGTACACTTAATGAATGTTGGCTTAACATGCGTGGCTCTGAATCTTCCAGTTTGGAGAATCTCTGGGTAGCTTCCAAATTGCAATAAGGACCAATTAGAGCTGAGAAGCTCCAATCAATCACAAATGGGAGTGGGATTCTTTGGGTTGCAAGCACATGCTGCAAATACAGATGATGTATGTAAGCCAACAACACTTGTAAGGGAGGGGAAGAGGAAGACACCAAAGAAAGATGCCTTAAGACTTGGCTCATCTCCCCATGGGTCATATACTCCCTGCCAGATGGGACCGTCTGCCATAGATGTGTGCTGGTGAACACACAACTGGACTGAACCTGTGGGAAATGGCTCTCTTTCAGTGTCATCTAAGCGTCCTCACTTCTGCTGAACCCTCCTCCCCACCACCCCTAACTTCTGCTGATGGCAGCCAAGTCAAGGTTACCGTTAATTCACGTCCACATTCCACTACACAAACAGGTTGTAACAAGTGAAAAGAGAACACAGCCAAGTCTGTGGTGGCCCTTCCCTGAAGTTAAAATTTTGAGTAACACTTTTAAACATCACACAGGTGTCACAGCTTTCACAGAGTGGGTCTGAAAGTGGGAACTTGTTTTCCAAAGGTATTCAGGCTAGTAACTAATTAGGCCCGATTATTCACTTATAAATAGTAAATAGGTTGGTTTTGCAAATAAAACTACCTAGCATTGTCTCACATCCCAGTTTGGGAGGCATTAGGTAAATGTCACAAGAATAACCGTTTCAATAAGAAGGTTCTTAACAGCAAGTGAAACGTTGTACGGAAACTTCCAAGAATCTACTAATATGCATAAGTCATGGCCACTAGTTGAATTACTGAGAACTGACGGGAGTGGCAGAGAAGACGGTAGGGATGCGAAAGCCCCTCCTTAAAATTTCACCAATGTGGCCAAGAGTCAGGAGACTCTGTAGTGACGGTGGGAGGTAAGGGGTAAGAAGCTTGTACCATTTTCTGGAAATTTTAGCAGGGGATGTCCTACAATTTATCCCAATGATTATAAAGGCGATTATGAGAAAGTGGCATGTTCTTAATTCCTAAAGGGCATTAGCTCTAACCCCGAGAATGACAGCTTCTAAAAGGGGGAAGTGTAGTCGTGGTACAATTTATTTAATTTACAAATGAAAACAACCCAAGGGAACTAAAGCAAAGAACAGGGGTGCCACGGTGTTCGAAAACCATCTGATCGTCAGACTAGAGTTAACATTCCACGAGAAAGACTCTAATTTAAAGATATTGGATATTTAAGAAAACCAACCAGAAGCTATTTTCCTGCAGTTGTATTTTCTGTAGAAGGGAGTATCTGGGAGAAAAAAGCGAGCAGTTTAGGTATTATTATTAGATAGATCAACATATTTAAGATAAAGCTGGGAAATCAGTATATTCTCACGTTCAAGATCAGAAAAAAGTCATAGTTGCATATACCTCAATGGAGTTTTTAACACGGCTAAGATCTCTTTTTTAGAAATATTTTGGAAAGATCATTTCGGACCAAATTTGCAGAATATGCATCATTTTAAAAATCAACTGTTTGCACTTGAATCAGTTACAAATTGTTTTTACCGTGTGTAATTAGCACTGCGTCCAAATTCACAAATGCAAAGACACTATAGGCTTCACTAGAGTACCAGTATCTCAAACGATACTTCGGTAGCTCTAGAGCAGGCCTTTAATTTTCTTTTCAGCTGTCGATTTACCTGCCAGGAAAAAACTGAATAGTTTCTTCCTGTTCTGTTCACTTCATCAAAGTCCAATAAAGGAATTAAATGAAGCGACAGTATCATATACTGTTACCTAGATCTTGACCTAGTAATCGATTTGATATCCTTCTTGTCGTCATCTAACTTCTTGTCCTCGGAAGATTTCGTGTCTTGCAGGTTCTCATCCCCCTCGTCGTCGGATTTGATCTCAGAGCTGCCGGAGGAGACGCTCTGGCCCTGCAATCCTGGCGGCATGCCTAACGGAAGAGAGAGAGAGAGAGCAGGTGATGTTTCTGCCAAACACTAGATGCGCGCGCGCGCGCACACACACACACACACACACATGCACACACACTGCAGACCGCGAGCTGCCAGCCATATAGTTCATGCTGCTGAACTGTGATCCTTCTGCCGCATTTGTTTCCATGTGATCTGGTGAAGTTTCAAAAATGCACCTGTGGAAGCAAGTTTTCCCTGCATTGGCTCTGAGGTTAAATTCTATTTTGCAATCTTTTGGAGTAGATGGTAATTTCACTGTCTACAAAACATCAACTTAATTGCAATGAAAATCATAATCATGAAAATCACACACCGCAATGTTCTGATTAAGAACCCAAGTAAATATCAGCTATTATATTGAGTTTCTTCCATATGCAATGATTTAATAGAAAAATGTCCTTAAAATATAATTCCCAGGGAGTACGCTAAATATGTGCAGTCAAGACTTCAATAGATACCCTAATGATATTCTGAAATTAGGTTTCTCTTATCCTCAAGGAGTAATCAGCATTTAAAAATGGTACATATGGAAAGCAGTTAGCTGCTCACTGAAGAAATTTTTAGCTTTATCACTGCTCAACTTTCAAGATCACAATACATTTTAAAACGTGACCCTCATGTATCCACTTATTTCTAAGGTATAAGCATGCCTATTGGGTATTCTCCTCTGTTTGTAATTTGTGTAGTCACTCAAAATTGGTCTGTGGTCCAGAAGCATCCTTATCACCGGAGCCCATTAGAGATGCAGAATTTCAGACCTACTGAATCAGAATCTGCACTTTAACAAGGTCCTCAAGTCACGCTTATATACACTCAGGTTTAAGAAGCACTGACTCTCTCTCTCTCTCTCTCCATACACACACACACACCCACCCACACATACACACACACACATAATTAACACTCAATTTGTACAATGTTTAGCCAGTGGTAAAAAGCCTATGCATATTCCCGGGGCAGTGTTATCACCTTTACTCTAAACATGGGAAGGGGTGGGTGATGAGAATTTAAGTGTCTGCCAGTCACCGGGCCAGCCAGTTGCACAGGGAGCATGGGACCCAGGTCTGGCTCCTGTGGTATAACTTCCTGGGGTCATGAAAAGCTGAGTGGGGTCCGTGGTTTGAGGCAATCATTATGGGGCGAGACGAAAAGTGAAAATCATTCCACCAAGTTCCAGTTTTTAAATGTACCTACATTTCCTTCCATCTTAAACGACAAAAACAATTTCCTTCCTTCCTATTCATTTGGAAATATCATTTTCAGGCTACAACTAACCACATTAGAGGACCTGAATGAGTAAAATGTGGAAATAGCTAAAATAAAATTTCCTCTCATCAGTCTGTTGTCTCATTCCCTGCTGAAATAGGACCAGGATTTCAGAGGATGTTTGAGGAAAACAGTTACTGAAGAAACACAATTAGCCGGCTACGTTCTAACTGCTTTCCCATTTGCTTACCATTTTTGTACCAAATTTGATTCTTGGTTTTCTGCCAGTGCTTCCTGAGGAGTGTATGCCAAGTAAGCTTGGGATCAACACTGGATTCACTATTGTCTAAGTGAGGTCGGAAGGGCCTTCGGAGGCAGACCTACCTCTGTAAGGGTCCTGGGGTGGGTTCAAATCCGGGGAAGTTGCAGACTGGACAGGAAGCTGTGGAACTGGAACCTGGTTTGGCACAAGAGAATGGCTGCCTCTCAGGGCCACACCGTCTTCACGATGGGCCCCAACCTGAAAGGGGGAGAGGAACCGTAGAGTTTATTTCCAGGGGCAGCAAGGACCAGCCGAAGGAACACGGGCCTTTGAAAAACAAGACTCCCAAATGCCTTTCACTAGAGGGCGCTGAAGGACCGCACACGCACCTACAGAACCCTGCAAAACACTTCACACTCAGTAAGATGCCGTGCTGTACATTCAGTGACAAATATGGCAGAGTAGCTCAGGCAGGTAAAACGTCAAATTGTCTCCCAGGGTGCTGCAGTGGAGCGCACTGATTCGTACCCATCTGTCTTCTATCATGTCCGCCAACAGATCTGACAATTATCTTAATGCCCATATGCTTAATTGTGGGCTTCTCAATTCCCCCATTGCTATCGGAAATCCTACAGGAATTTCAATTTGGCATTCGACTTTCATTTCAGGGGATAAGATTCTCAGGCCTGCCATTTTTTTTTCCATAATGCCAGCTAAGCCTCTGACAGCGGAAGCTACGGCAGTATGGGACACAGCCCCTGCTCGGTACAAATATAATAAAATGTCACCTGGCTTTCCAAAACTGGCAGCCCATCCCAGATTAATGTTTACTGTATTTCATCAGCTGCTGAGCTCCAAATCCAAAGGGGGACCGTCTCTGCCAATGCCACCACACCGGAAAATGTACCAATAAAGGTTTTATTAAACACACCAGTAATGCCATCATTGCCATGCAAAGAGGTTTGGACATTTTTCCATTTTTCCTCCCACTATTCTGATCCTAGAAAGATACCGCACTGTAAACACTCTTTACGTTTCCATGAATAAAATTACAGAATACAGCATGATGACTTGGTCTGGAAGAAACACTGCTGAGCCTTTTAGTAACTACTACTGCCTACTCGAGGGTCCAGAGATGTTGCACCAGTGACAACGAGACAGCAAGTGCTGACTTTATGGCATGTGCCTTAAAGCAAAACCATTCAGCATTTGCAAACCAAGAGGAACATGAGTAGCTTACATTTTTGTTTGCATTTTCAAGTAGTTAGGCTCTCCGCCTATTGTCAGGCGAACAATGTATGCAGGATCGTGGGTCTGACCCTAAAAATATTTACCTCTGAATTTTTACTGTTATGAATCAAAAAGTTTAATTTTTTCCCCATCCAAAACCAAAAAGCCCACAAAGCAGAATCTTCACTCATTTGCTGCCAAATGTTTTAAAAGAGTATCTCCAAAGAAAGCAACGACAATCAGAATCTGAACCGACAACAACCAAGTTCACAGAACCGAATGAAGCACACGCTATCTAAAAGCAACCTGATATGAAGTATCACCGTTACATAATCCAAAACAGTACAGAAGGAAATAACTCAGGGGGGAGGGGGAGGGACCACTGCTCAGATTCAAAACATAGCAAGAATAAAAGGATTTAAAGACTCATGGGCATCGGGACGCATAAGTGAATGCTGTAGCTAAGAGTCCAGGGATGTCCGCCACCTGTGTGCCTGTGTCCCTTCCCAGAACGTTCTGAATGGTGGTTATTTAGCTTCTGGGAGGGTGCTTCGAATGTAAGGAGACCTCGATTACCTCCCACAGCAGCCCGTTCCCTTCCATTTTCGTCACAAGTTGGCCTCCTTGTGTATTCCATCCACTGGTTCTAGTTTCAACTTCGGGAGTTTCATGGAGTAACTGTAAGTCCCCTTCACGTGTTTAACACCACTGCCATGCCACTGGCGTCCGTCCCCTGGTGACCAGCGCCCTGTCCTTCCAGGCAGGCCAGGCCCACTTGATGCTTCCAAACCATTTTTCACTTTTGGTATGTTTTCATATTTATTCCAACCAAAAGGTGATAGCTATTTTCCATTCAGGGTTTGATTTGCCATTTTTATGTTTGTGCATTTACAAGACTGATTCAATGGATGATTATTCCTCCAATCTAAGATGTCAACTTGTATGCGTGCATTTTACAGGCCTTGATCAAATGGTAGCTCTTGAAGTCTGTCAATCAATGTTAACCCAAATAATTACCTTAGTGCTGATTCATATTTATTGGTATTTCCAATGGATTTAATCTCTTAAACTTCCACAGAAGGTGATTCTAAATTGGAGTCACTGAAGGTAACCCCAGGTTTGAGCATAGCAAAGACGTAAATGCTTTTACGTTAGGCATTCTATTAAAACCCTCAAGCCTTCTTTGTAGGCATCTGTGATTTAATTTAAGGTTAGGGTTTTGATTTTTACTTAAAATATATTCAGATATTGATCCTGTGCTTCTTTTCTCCCTTCTAGTTCACATTCAGATTAGTTTTTACAAGAGCAAAAAAGAGCCCACAACCAATTATCTTTGTATTTTCCTTGCCTCAACTATTATGAAAGACTGAGTAAAAACAGTACAATGATGAGAATCAACAATATCTAGATTTTAACTGTAACTGGTTTCTTTGTTAGCTGTGTAACCATGGGTAAGGTATTCAAATACAAACTGAAGAAATTAACACTAGGTTATAGAGAATGAGTCCCGTGTTTATTGCAAAGGGTGGTAATAGGCAAAACAATTGGTACATAATAGGTACTTAACAATTATAGATATTATGTGAAAATATCTGCAAATCCTTGCATACCACGTAAAAATAAAAGTCTATATAGTTCAAAACCCCTCAGAACACAAGCTACCTTCATTTAAGATCATCTTTGTACTCTTTGTCTCTATTTTGTTCACGTGCATTTGATTTTAAATCTTTCCTCCTACACAATGACAGTGAAATCTTAAATGATCTTATAAATATGTTGAGAAGACAGTTGTTACAACTGTATTTGTTTGGATTTTAGCCATACATGTTAACTAACTTTATATATTTTCCACAGATCATCTCAAATAATATACCAATCATTTTTCACAAAGGAAGTTGCGAACAAAGTTGCTCTTGATGATTTAAGGCTGCCTTTGTAAACTATGCACATTCCAGGTCAAATGAATGAATGATGATGGGTCGAGATCCTTGTGGTAATGAGCTTGATTCTCTGGGATCAGTTCCATTGCCTGTGGCTATGCAATAGTATTCTGAAGAATTAACTTTGCTTTGTTTGTTTCCTTGGCCACAGACAGCATGTCCTAACCCCATTTACTTCTCTTTCGGAAACATTATTTTTGGTCACATAAGAGACAAGGCAAGAATGATAGTGGATGGTCAACACAATCCGTCACTGGAATAGCTCATAAATAGAAGGAGGAGCCAATATGTACAGAATACAAGGGTCAAGGCTTGAACGCCTTCCAAATAATAAATAGGTAAGAATATAACTAGAAAAAAGCAGATTCCTTCAATCTGCAAATAGACTCTAAGGATGGTACCTACTTTTAGAAAATCTGTACTTCATTAAAGCCCTATTTTCATAACGTTTTCATCTAGGTAAGCAAGAGTTTAAAGTTAAAAGCCAGTCTAAGAAAGTAGTTAATTTTATCAATATTGATAGTAAATTTTATTTTTTGCAATCTTTAAGAATAGTCTTCTTAGTTACATACAATGTGGTTTTAGATATATTTATGCTAAATGTAAAAGACAAAATTAAATTTCTAAAAATTATACAGTGTTAATTGATTGATCAAAGAGTACATTTATTAATTCAGGAAATATTTACTCATCTACTTCATGCTTGTCACTCCAGGGGGTGCTAGGGATGGGATGGTAAATAACTTAGATGACCTCATGAAGCTTAGAGATTCTCTGTGGGATTTTTGCACACTGATCACTTTAGTGTGGCGGTTTTCATAGTAAGTCTCTCAAGTAAAAGGAGACTTTTCATGATTTCTGTAATTTAGGTTTTGAGCCCAGAGAACACCCAGGACCTAAGGCCACTCCTTGTCTCTCATGGGCCAGCCTCTCTTGTCCCTCTGCTGGTACCTCTGTCTCTCTGGCATTTGTCTCTTCATGACTATAGTCTGAACTCTCCTTTCATGGTATCTCAGTACATTCTTTAAGGTTCTGAACCTGTTGCTAACTCCCTCTCTTAGTATTTCTGAGCTCAGAATGCCAAGATCATCTGATGGTAAGCTCAACATTTTGAAGCAGACACGAACCATCCTTTGAATGGGCCACTCTAGGGTTAGGTGTCCCCATTACTGGTTCAATGAACTACAAAAGAAGAGGAGGGAAGATCATGTGGTCTAAGCATGGATGCCCACTCCACCATAAATCATGCCCCCCAAATCATGGCTCTTAGATACAAATATCTAAGTTACCCTGCATCTCAGGTCAAGTTATATTCAAATTCTGACATGGCTATTTAAATTTTCCTGTGTTAATTTATCACTGGGAATAATTAAATACCTTCAGCAGTACATTACTTCTTTTGAATAATGTAAACAACATATAATTTTAAATAACCTTACTTTCCAAGGAGAGGATGGATACATTAGAAGCACTTTTCAATCACAGCATAGAAACTTTAAGAGCTTGAGAGACTTGGAACCCAGTTAGGCCAAACTCTTCATTTTACAGAGAAGAAAGCTAAGGTTGAAGATAGTGAAGCGAATTGGCAAATGTCTAGTAAGACTAAAATAGATTTTGAGTTCAGAAAAGTTAAAACAACACTGAATAATTTGATTGGGGTGTGTGTGTGTGTGTGTGTGTGTGTGTGTGTGTGTGTGTATGGGAGGAGAACAAAGTTAAGGGACAAAAAGGGTTTATCTCTTGGAGCTTTTGTTTACAACAGAGTGCATATATGGGCATGTGTGTGTGTGTAGATATAGATACGAAACTCATTTTATTTTTCTTTATCATAGGGAAAAAAACCACCATAGTTCACCAAGTATGGCCAAGGCCATGGCCGAGATGTCTAACTAAATTACAAAATTTAATACTTGCCACAACTCCTCCAACATAAACAGATTTCAAAGACATGCAGCTTCAAATTAGGTGGCTGTTGGCAAGGGTATTTTAATGTGGGGATGCGTGCAGCATCCTGGTAAATATCCTTATCCTGATCCTTGAGCTAACAACAAACACCACAAACAAAAAAGACATTCAGTGTTTCTGCTCTCTTTGTTTCCAGGGAGTATTGTGAAAGTAATTATTCTGTTGTATTTAAGAGGCCTATTTCATGGATGGGAAAATGTATTAAATTTCATTTGGCAGTTATTCAATCCTTGTTAATGTTATCTCCAGAGATAACTGCTTCAAAGCAGGCTTTCAGACCTCAGTTCCTTCTCTTCTACCATAATCCTTCTAAAAGAGTGTAGGATGGGAACTTTAGGAAGCTTGTCATTAATTTCTAGACCAAGTGATAATGATACAAAACTAGATATGCTATCAGAAACTTTTTGGTATTATCAAAAGAAAAGCTTGTTATTCATGGCATCCGGTTCAAAATGTGTCTTTTGACATAGGTGTTTTTTAGAAAGAAGAAACAAAACAAGGAAATGGGACAAAGAAAAAAGTCCTGGTAACTTTTACTTTTCTCTCTTCTCTTCCTCTTCCTCTTCCTGTTTTTCCATAAACACAAAACAAACGTTGATGGGCTTTTACTGTAATTAGACACCCACTGACACAGAAGAGAGTTGTGGTGCCTGAACTGTGATCTCCCCATGACATATCAATTAGACATGACAGTTGTGGAGGGCTAGATTTCAGTTTCTAGGATCCTGCCAGATCTCTGTCATATTAGAGGAAAGAAAACTTATTTTCTCAAAGGTACAAAACATTGTTTAGCCCAGAAGTGCATCTTTTAAAGAGGTGGGAAGTGGTCATGCAAACTTTAATGGCTCACAGATGGGTACCCGGAAGTTCACGAAACGGTGGCACCGGACGGATACTGCGAGGAACAACACCGGAGGCCCTGAGATGTAGCAGAAAACAAGACCCACCTCTGATAACCAACTCCTTTGGGTGAGAAAGTTCTAACATCTGGGACACTCTTCAACCACAAATATCACTTCCATATTTCTCAGTTCAAAAAATTATCAGACTACTTTTTAAAAATTCCTGTGATTAAACATTTAAAGGACTTTTCATGAAAAGTCAGATCTGGATTCGCTTCTTCTGTTTGGATTTTGATTCTTGAGAGCCGTTTATTGGGAGAAGACTTCCTCACACCAGAGAACACCTGTTTTTTTCCCTAGAAATCTCACAGCCTCACAGCTTTGCTTATGCTTTGCCTGAAAGTTAAGGTAATTCCTTACTGGGCAATTCTTGGAGATTTATTGAATGCTTATTCTCCAGATGATAAAATAATTTTCAAGAGGATTTAAATCTGATGTAAATGACCGCGGCCTTGGCAGGCCTGACCTGTCACATGATCGGCCAGGCTGAAACTCCCCTGATGTCCACCAGCATGGTTAAAATGAATGATTCTGTGATTTAGTTCGAGAGATGCAAATGGTTGTTATCTGATTTCAGTTCATCTTTTTTTTTTCTTAACTCATAAGTTCCATCTATTAAAACTGTTTCATTTCTCTCCTCTGTATCTCCACCCTCCGCCCCCAATTCTCTACAACACTTTCCTATAGGGGAAACTGTAACTGGATGCATTCCACCAAGTGAGAACCTTAGCAGGTGGTTAACAGAGTCCATTTCACCCCTTCTTGCCCCAGGTAGCAGGTTAGTAAGTAAGTGGTAGGCAACTAAACTTAATCCACGTCTGCTGAACCAAGTCCATCTAGCACAGAGATTATGGTGAAAGTTTGCGATTACTTGTACACGGCTTCTCTTGTTTGCAGTGAAGGGAAAGACAACCGAACACCTGATGTGTGCCTGGGATTCGGGATCCCCGAGCACAGACACACCTGCAGAGCATACAACTGAGGGGCTGGCTTGCACATAATGTGTGCTCTGTAGCCAGCCCGGGAGGTCCATCCCTAGGGATTTATCTTCACCTCACTGGCCTTTATTTTTTAAATGCATTTCTTATCATCCCAGTAACACATGCTTATTGTAAAATATTTGGAAAGGAAGGGTAACAAGCTTCCCTAAACCAATGAAACACTCCTTCCCCATCACTTCCTAAATATCCCCTTTCTGAATGCTATATTCTCTGCCCGTCAACTGTTCCTCTGCGTGTCAAGGTTCTAGCACAGCTTGTCATTGTTCTGTGGGTCAGGTCTAAGATCGGTACCTTGTGCATCTGTGTCCTTCACCTGGACACCACAGGGCCGTTTGTTCCAGTTCCTTCCTCTTTTCAAGTTCCTTAATCTCCAACTTTAGTTACCTACCCATGGCTCCCCATCGGCCACATTCACTCCTGCGTCAGCAAGGCCTGATCCAAGCCCTCCCTGCTCTGCCTCCCAGTGCTGGCTTCCTCGGCACAACTCACCGACCACTTCTTTTTTATTAGTCCCACAGATCCCCTTATTCCAACTACTCCTTGACTGTCTGGGTCTCTAGAACTCTCACCATCTTGCTGGGCTTGGAAAGGGCTCTCCCCTGACTATTCATTATGGACACTGCCCTGAAAAGCACTCACGGACAGTGCTTAATTAAAGCGCAGGGCACTCGCTTCAATGCTTTTGTTTGGCTGCCATTCATAAAGCTTACACTTGTCTTGAGATGTAAGTCTCCCAAGGGCAAGGACTAGGTATACAGGACATTGTATAGGATTGTAATATTATCACATGCAATTAGATGCTTCCTAAATAGTAAACGATGAAACATGTGGCATGTATCTGTTTTACTATCTCTGAAATCTATAGCCTTTTGATATCATCAAAGACACATTTTAAGGGTTTCTATCCACAAGTAAACATTTTTTGTTTAATTCGACAAATGCCTCTGAAATGTCTACTGTATGCAAGGCACTATTCAGGTATTTGTAGGAGAAATAATAAAAGATAGACACGTCTATTACTTAAGGTTCTTATAGCTTAATGTTGAAGACATGTAAGACAAACTTAAGGGAATGCCACGAAGGAGTTCAAGGTTATGTGGGGTTTTAAAGGATGGGCAAAACCATATCAGATTGAGAAACCAGGGACTTCCTTCTTAAATAGGCTTTGAATGATGGGTAGAATTTTGACACAAGTTATCTAAATATATTTTTAAAAAAAGATGACGTTTAACATCCATGAGATAACATCTCACCTTTAAATGAAAGTTTCTGTTTTTACATCGAGAAGTGGCATTATTTTTGGTATTACACAGATATATGAAGAAGCAGCTAAGGACTATATATTAATGTGTTTTCGTGTCGTCAGACTACATATTTTGGACAAAAAGCAGACTTTTGTGAAGCGCTTTATAAACCTCCACGGCTTTACTACAAAGGGAACAACACAGGGCATTGTGGACGCAAATGGTACCTCACTGTATGTGTGTATTATTGGCCCGAATGATTCACTCTTATTTAACTGCAGTGAAGTCTTTCATCTCCCAGCTATACAATAATAGTTTCCATATGACCAGTGGCTCTGCTATAAATAAGATCAAAAGCAAAAGAAAGGATTTAATAAAAGAAAATGACATTAAAGGTAGCATTAAATCAGGGGGAAAAATACCAATATCCAACTCTTTTTTTGTTTGTTTGGTTGGTTTTTTTGAGACCGACGCTCCTTCCCCAACATGTCCTGAGAAGACATTTGACAAGAAGTAGGTATGTACAAAATCCATTTGGGTATGCCTTAGAGTGGTAAAGATTAAGTTGGGGGGCAGTGGGGAATGCGGGGGTAGGGGAGAGCACCCCCAGTTAGGGGCAGGCTAGGGGCAGGTAACCAGCTTGTTTCACGTTGGAAGAGTTCAAGGGAATGTGTCAATGGCAGGCATCCATCCATTTCTCTGTCCTTTTCTGTTCTATTTAATGGAGATAGACTTTTGGTAATCCAGAGATTCTCAGAGAATCCTAACATTGCTCAACTCTCGTACATGAGTTCTGAGAAAGGAAGTTTTTTTTGGCAATGCACAGTGACTTGATATGAAGAGCCAACTTCCCAAACAAATTCCCTTCTAGTTCTTAAAAAAAAAAAAAAAAAAATTACAATGTTAATCTCTATTCCCGACTGGATAAACAGCTGCTAATAACCCCCAGCTCTCAGGGGAGGAGGTTGCTTCCTTTCATCTGCAGACTGGTGGATATCTGCCGTGCACTGGACTTTAGTGATTCCACATGTTTCTTACTTTGCCGTTTTCAAAACTGCCCGGGTACTGGTCTGGCCAATTCAGGTTTCTTTCCTCCCTTAGATTGTATCCATGGACTTGGAGGACATACGCAGTTATGGTACTACTTACTTGAAATTGTAGTTCTTTTACTGTGGGTATACTTAAAGAGGAAATTTAAGTGCTTCTAACATCTAAAGGAAGTTAAACTCTTGGACCTTTGTATTTGAAGCCCTGCGAGGGAAAGAACCCTTTTGGTACCTTTCACACTGTGCTAATTATTCACTCAAGGGCTGGCTATGTTCAAAGATACTCCCTTCCTAATAGCATCACTAATGCGATTACTTGCTTCTATCTGTTTGTGTACTAAATAAAGGGGCCAACTTCACTTTTTCCTCTGCTAGGAAGTACCCCGCAGAAGGTTACAGGGCCAGCCAGCCTCCAGTCTTTCTCACTTGTCCCTGAGCACCTGCTTTACTGGTGACCTCAGTTCTACACCTCAAGATTCAGACATTTCGCAAAACAGCTTTTTAAACAAAACCCAGCTGTTTCCCATCTAGACTACGGGGGGAAGAATTTGGGCAGCTCACAGAAACATTACCCAGAGACTACCATTCCCCAATAACTTTCACACACTTGCAGCTCCAAACGAGACCCGTCCATGTGCAGAAGCCAGGGAGAAGGCAAATGTAAAATTAAAATGTGGAAACGCAATACCCTGGTTTTTGACAGTAAGTCCAATTAGTTGCTTGAAAATGAATGTGGCTATTGTATCAGGACAATGCTTCCCCAAAGATGTCATTTAACTAATATTGGACAGATCTTTTGGTTAAACTCAACTTTATAGTTGTAAGATGATTTATGGATATAGAGGAAGCTATAATTATGCACAACTGTGAATGTCAGCCAATTAGGTAGAATCCTCGTGTTTCAGAAATGCAGCGTTCAAGCTTTTTAAAATTTTTTGCCTTTTTATTTTATTTTTTTTTAGGTTTTCACTCCTAAAGCTGCTATGCCTAAATTCTTTCCTTATTTTGAACCCATTTTACACTTCTATTTTCTAAGCAATTAAGACACTTTTGATTTGAAAAATTTACAGCCACAATAAAAGTTAAAATAACACAACGACCACAGATTTTGAAAAAAATATATAAAATGGCCAAGGCCTAGTCTTGGCTTTTAAACAGTGCCAGGTTGCTCCAGTATTTTCTGTTTTGGTATGAATGACATAACTGAATTACTTCATGAGCAGCTACTTTAATTCCTAAGGGTGGAAAATTCCATGAGTTAATTTAATTTGGATGTAAAAAAATATACATGAAAACTCGCTCTTCCTGTGGACTCTCATGTGAAATATCTGAGCCAGTGGTTGGAGTTGCCGGGCTTCGAGGAGGGGCTTTCCACCCGGGGCGCCCTGGCTGGTGCTGCAAGGGCCCGTCTCATCAGGCAATCTGGGCACATAAGATCCTTTATTTTCTGCATATGTTTTTAATCATTTTATTCTCTCGCTCTGCAATGCCCTTCCTAGCCTGTCCCTAACTGCTGAAATCCGATGCAAACTTCTAATATGAGCTCAATGACACCTTTTCCAGGAAGGTTTTCTTAGCTGTCTCCCAAGGCTGGGCTATGTTCATCCTTCTCTGAGCTGCTTGTCTGGTCACTTCATAATTCCACCTTGTATTACAGTCGGTCACATACTTGTGTTATCACCCTCCCAAGGTCAAAGGCCCACAGGATCAGAGGATCAGAGACTCTTACACACATTTCATAACCCCCAAAGGATCTAAGGCACAGAAGACACAGAATGAGGGAATGAACATCTGTTTATTTTCTAATATATATAATATTATCTTTCTCCCAGAAAATCTGCTTTCTCGAGAAAAAATAAGGGTAATACTCCTTTTTTTTTAAACATAGGGGTTGTGCCTTTTCCAAACTATGGACAGTTTAGCACAGTGTCGTTGTCCCCGGTAAAAGTTCAACAAAAAATATGAAAATGACTGTCATTAAAAGCATCTCCCTGGTTTTTCCTCTATTATTTAAGAAGAAAGCAAAGTAAAACTACGATAACGCCAAAGAGTCTCTTTTAAATATGCTTTTATATTTTAAAAGTGAGGAAAACAATAAGTTTTTGTTTTTATTTACTAAAAGTTCATAACACCAGGGTGCTAAACACATACTTTAGGGGAAAATAATTACAGAACTAGGCTTGTTTTGTCCTAGAAGCAGAGAAAGGGAATCTTTTGGGTTTGACGGTCCAGTGCAGACTGACTGGTCTTGTTTCCAGGTCACGGGGCCTGACTTGAGTAAAACAGGTATGGGTGTGTGTGGTCGGGGGCGGGGGTGGAGAGGGGGAGAAGGGTTGTACCTAGTTTGGACTCCCTGCTGTGAGATCTGGGCACGCATCATGTCCTAACTACTCGTCTCAGGGGTTGTTAATGGTTGTATTTAAAACCTCTGGGCTTTCATTTGTGTTTATGCAGAAATATCAAATGGTGAGTTCAAGGATTCTTAAACTGTTGTAACTAATCCATGGTTAGGGGAATTCTTTAAGTCAGACAGAAAAAGACAAATGCTGTTATATTTTCATATGTTGTATGTAGAATCTTTACCAAAAATTCAAAGAAATAGAAGAGCAGAATGGTGGTAGCTGGGGAAAATGGGGAGATATTGGTCAATGGGTACAAACTTCTCGCTTTAAGAAAAACAGATTCTGGGGTGTGATACACAGCATGGGGACAGTAATTAATACTGTATTATATATTTGGAAGTCATTAAGAGTAGATCTTAAAAGTTATCACCAGGCACACACACAAAAGTCATTATTGTGAGACGATGGAGGTGTTCACTAACCTTATTGTGGTAGTCATTTTGCAATATACGTGTGCATTAAATCATCAAGTTGTATACCTTATACTGACCTTTGTTTGATGTCAATAACATCTCAAAAAGCTAGGAAAAGTTTTAAAAAATAAAGAGAATTTCTTCAAGTTTCTTTTTCTTCTCTCTCTTTTTTCTTTTAAGTTTTCTTAAAGTACAATATTGATATAGATTAATAAAACCTTTCAGTTGAGACTGCTAATCTGCTCTCAGAAATATTTGATAATTGTGGAGATTAGGAGACACGGTGAAACACTATAGGTAGGCAAATTACCTAATCAAAGAGAAAAACCTATATTGGTTTCTACAGGGTAGTTCTGGAAAGATGATGTAGATGAGTAAGATCTTAAGTGAAATTCTATAACAGGCTATTAAAGATAGTTTCGAAGTGCTCTGAAACAGAGGCGATGACCTCTCAAACTCAGTTCGGTTCCACCAAGAACAAGTCTTTGCGGACAGACCTCATTTCCTCATTCATGGGAACACTGCATGCCTAGTGTCTTGTGATAATGGTATGGACAAAATGAGAGAGGGCGGACAGCAGGAGAGTAAAATTAGTTGGACATAACTGGTTGAAATATAAGCCCTAAGGCAGGGGACGGTGTAAGCGTACAGAGAATGTCTGTAGCACTGAAACTCAGGCCTGCTCTCTGTGTCCTCCCCTGGTTAACACTTCCATTCGTAGCTTTGATGAGGGTATTAATGGCACCCTGGCAGAATATGGCAGGCAGAATATGTGACTGAATGGGGACCGAAAGAAGACTTTTCCACTGGAAACAGACTGAAGGCTGCAGCGTGAAATTCAAAGGCAGAGTGTGAAGTTTTGTACTGGTACCACAGTTAAGAGATGTGTGGCTTATGGATTTCAGTTGATCACAAGTTCAACATTTGTCAGCAAGATGATAAAGTCATCAAAAATGGTGAAAGTGTATTGTTAGGTGGCCTTAATTTAAATGAAGATACAACACACTGAATGGGTTTGGTAACAGATCCACCCTAGTCCACCCTGATGACTCCTTGAGCACTGTGTTCAGTTTGAGATTCTACACGCTAAAAGGTCCTTGAGAAAGAAAGCATTCCTTTTCAACTAGGGAGAATGCACTGGACAGTCATAAAATCAAAACTTTTTGGGGGGAGGGGTGAATATTTGAAGATATAAATATCTAGCCTAGAGGGAAAAAAATACTGAATAGACACTTTTCAAATAACTGTAAGTTTCTAAAGTAGCTGTTGGGTTGACTTAGCTTCAGTGGACAGAAAAACAAGGACTGTGCAGAGAAGTAAATTTGGGTTGGACATAAAGAAGAATCTTCCAACATCTGACAGAAATGGGCTTTGTGGTCAATTAGAGCTACTTATCCTTGGAAGAAGGGGCTGATAGAGGCTTGTTGACTGCTTGGCAAGGGATTTGTAGGGGGATATGGATGGAGAGGATACCTAAGATCCCTGATATCCTATGGTAACAATTGCTTAGAAATGTAATATGTGCTCAAATATACATAAAACTTTATGAAATCAAAATTCTGGGAAGATATAAGAGGAACATGATTGAAGATGACAAAGCCTCTACGGGTCATACCTTCACTGAAATATAATTTTCTGACTTCTACTACTCTCACGACTACATCCCAGTAAATGCTACCCAAGATAACACATCCCTGCCCATTACTCTCTTCTGCTGCTTGAAGCCAAGGAGCAACTAAAGAAGTGCCTTGCGGGGGGTGCCTGGGTGGCTTAGTCGGTTAAGTGTCCAACTTTCGCTCACAGCTCGTGAGTTCAAGCCCCGTGCTGGGCTCTGTGCTGACAGCTCAGAGCCTGAAGCCTGCTTTGGATTCTGTGTCTCCGTCTCTCTCTCTGCCCACCCCCCACCCCCACTCGCTCTGTCTTTCAGTCTCAAAAATAAAAACATTAAAAAGAAAAATAAAGAATTGCCTTGGGTTTCTATCGTGCTGAGTATTGGGTAACATATAAGATGGCTGAACCAATACATTGTATACCTGAAACTAATAAGATAACATTATATGTCAATTATACTTCAATAAAACAAAAATAGTTTTTCCTTGGGTTTCATTAGTTTCAGTCAGCAACGAAAAGGTTCATAGTATCAGCCACAGTTTTGAAATTGCTATGGTATTGGGTTAGAGAGGAAGTTCGCAATGGCAGTGTGGTATTTAGTACAAAGGGTGCAGCTCCCCTTGCTGGCTTGTCTGGTTTCTATCCTAGCTTGGCCATTAACTAGTGGGCGTCCATGCCTGGGTCACTTCCCCTTTCTGGGCTTCAGTCTTCAGCAGTAAAATAAGGGCCTTGGGCTAAAAGATTTCTGGGGTGCTTTTAGAATCTAAAATTCAATGGTCTTAACTCTCTTAAGAACTATGAAAGCAAAACTAAGTTCAGTTTTTATCTCATGAAGCCCTACATGGTAGAAGTTCTCATATGTTCAAAGGTCAGTTAAGTAAAAAAGGTGCTTTATCACCCAGTGAATTTTCTTCTGATAAATTCTTTTTAACTCCAAATGAAAATGTTATGTAAAGTGGGAAACTCATCTAGGATTGGCTTGTATCTGAAATGTGCATTTTCTGAAATGCAGGCCACAACCCCACTTGGAGGTTCTAGGAAGGGGTCTCAGGGATGCTGCGGAGGATGGGTGTGGGTGGGGAGTTTTACAGGACTCCTCCACCCCTAAGTCAATTAGAGCAACCAGGTCCTTAGGTCACTACTCATCTACCAAGAGACAATGGCATCTTTCCCTCCCAGGTAACAGAGCTGAGTCTCTGCTCTCTGATGAGGCTTGGTATATTGCTGCAGCAAGGTTATTTGTTTTGTTTTGTTTTTTGTCTTTTAATGTTTATTTATTTTGAGAGAGAGAGAGAGAGAGAGAGAGAGAGAGAGAGAGAGAGAAAGTAAGTGTGCGTGAGCTGGGCAGGGGCAGAGACAGAGGGAGAGAGAGAGAATCCCAAGCAGGCTCCACAGCACTTTGGTTTTAAACATGTGTCCTTTTCTACTAAACTACGAACCCCTTGAGAGCAGAGACCACGTGGTACCACAGAGCCTGGTATTTGGTAACCACCTGATAAATATTTTTAGAAATGAATAAATGGACTTTAAGCAAAAAGGATCTGGAAATCACAGTAACATTATATATTAAAAGCAGAGGAGATTTTTAGCTAAATGATCCCTTTGTTCCTGACTCTACTGACAAGTAATCAGAAGCACATACAAAGTCACATGAAGACATTTTTGATGTGGGTTTTGTTCTTAATCAGTTAAAAGAGGAGATTAGGTCATCGGAAAGGCTTTCTTTCAGGTCTCATCTGTGGATCTGAAGAGCAAATGAATACTGGAGAGAACTGTATTTGAAAAACTGCCATTTCAATAATTTACAAAAACCTAACGATTTAACATCAGGATTAACCATGGAGGTATCTGAAGCACAGGGGGGTTATATCTGGGTAACCGTGTCTAATGAGCTTAGTGACAAACCCACCTGTTTCTTCATTCTCTCACATTCAGAGATTTCTGCTTTGATTTTGTCAGAAACGTGGGCGGTTTGAGAAAGAAAAATACTTTAAAATTTACTTCTTCATGACCCTAGTAAGGGGAGCTCACTACACCTCCTGCCACTTAGCACAGACATGCTGATTTAAGAATAAGTGTTAGGCGATGTGGGTTTTAATCTAACATACCACAATGGAGGAAAAATTCTTTACCTCTGCATTTGGGTAAAGAGCTTCTGGGAACTTGGCCACAAGGTACCTGGGCATTCTTTCATCAAGGAACATTTATCACGATTTGAAAGTCCCAAGCTCTCACCACCCTAAAATTAGTTCTGAAGAGGGGCACCTATAGCTATAGGTAGTAAACAAAGAACAGGGAAGGTGGAGGCATTGTATCCGAGTTTAAAGCTGGCTTCATGAGTTCAGCCTCCTCAAGCCTTCTAAGGCCCATGTGACCAACTCCTAAGATGGACGTCATTATCATCCTCAAAGGGCTCCTGGGAAGAGTGCCTGAGATAATGTTTCTGGAGCATCTGGCGGAGGGGCTGGCAACTTGTGAGGCAGTCAGAAAACAGTAGTTTCCTTTCTCCCCACTTTGAAGATTTATTTGCTGGGGGGGGGGGGGTACAAAAATGTAATACATGGTACTCAAGGAATTTATAATCTAGGTGGTAAGGCAAAAGCCACGCCTGCATGGCTTACATGACTGGGCGAGAGAAATATCTAGCCAGCAGTATGACTCACAGAGCTCTGGAAAGTAGAAAAGAAAATGGACTATCATAAGTGGCTGCAGCAAGGGAAGGCTTCCTGGAAGAAGCAGAACTTGAGTCAGAGCTTTGAGAGTGGTGGGGAATGAGATGGACAGAGAAACGGGGGTAGAGCAGGCTAAGCCCGACAGACATAAGAGAACTACCTAATGAGAATGTACACGGCACGTTCTGGTAAAATGAACAGACTGGTCCTGCTGAAGAATTGCTGCATATTGGCACGGTACACCTAAGGCTTTTGGTCAACGGTAACGGCGCTTAACAAACCGGCTTAAGAAACTGGTCTTTATTTTGTAGATAATGGGAAGCCAGTGAAGGTTTTGGGGCAGGAAAGAGCATGGCCAAATATCATCTAGAAAGCCTGCAAGGATACAACATTCACGCTAGCATTATAAGCCATGCTGCTGTGAAAAAAAAAACCCTTTCATTATACTAATACTTAGTAAATCACTGAAGACCTACTCCAGAACTCCAAGGAAAACATTTTATGAATCAAAAGCTAAGTACAATATGTTAGCAATTAAATGAGATAACATAATAGCCGAGGCAGAACCACAGTTTTCCCCACCACGATTTCAAGCTGCTGCAGAGAGAAATGCTTCTATCATCTTCCAAGTTATCAAGCCATTTTGTTTTGATTTTCGGAAGGCGGGGAGAGAGGAAGCAAGAGGATGGAGGTCAAGAGGATTCAAAGCTGTCTGTCCTTTAATCAGAAGGAATTATTGAGGAGACTTATAAAGGAGATTTGCTCAGAACAGAACTAGCCCTGGGACGGGTCTTAAGTTACTACAACTGGCTTCTACTCCAGAACAACGAACGAAGGTGTGTGTAGCTGGAAAGAAACACCCACCAGTGTCCTCTGCGCTGAAGTTTCCGGTGTCTACCTCCCACTGCTACTTTATTTACTGCAGCTGGCCACAGTTTTATAGCCTGTTTCATGTATTAAAATTCAAATGTGGAAAACATTACCAGTATCCTCCTTGAATTTTTTTTTTTTGTTGTTGTTCGGGGGTGGGGAGTGGGTTTTTTTTTTCTCTTCCCCTTCAACTTCCTTTTTATTGTGGAATGTATCAAACGGTCAAAGGCTAACTTCAGACTGACTAAATTCAAAAACTATTTCCTTTGTTCTTATGTTTTTGTTTGAAAATTCATACCAGTTTGCGCGAGGAAAGAAATGACAATCTGATCTCTTTCACACACGTTAGGGTTTCAGGCTGGGAAGCTCAGACTCTGTGGACCTGCTGGATGTTTTTGAGAAGAAAAGAGAAAGACTGCAAAACCTCTCGTGGTTTAAAGGGCAGCAGGACATCCCCATGCCACGTCTTTGGAGTTTGTCTACCACCTGGTTGGCTCTGCGGGCATCCTTGACTGAATTATAAACGTCTTCAGATGAGTGAACAGGAACTTCTCCTCATCAGCAAAACTAGCAGCTTTATTGCTTCTGCATAGCTTTTTTTTTTTTTTCAAAATCAAATCAAAAACGTTTCTGTGTAATATTGGCCGATTATTTCCCTCCTTCTGTTGCTCTGCTCGAGTCTCTCCCTTTCCCCTCCCCCAGGTCAGTCCAACTTCCCATCTCCAAAGTTGACTCCAGTCCCTTCTTCCTATCCCACCTTTGAATCAGACTCAAGGGGGAGGCAACTCAAAGGTCAAATAGTTCCAAAAAGTATAGTTTATTATTTTAAAGAACCACTTAACCTACATCTGGTATTTAAGAGCAAACTTTACATATTTATGGAAAAAATTGTCTCTGAAGCAATGCCCTGGGTGCACATTGCATGCATTTAACATATGCAAAACGAACACAGCTACAGAAATTAAACTATTTTTCTCTTGATTGAGAGCAGATATAGAGAAATGGTTATAAGTCACAGATCTGGCTTTTAATAAAGCCAGATTTCTTAATTAAAAGCAGTATTGTTTAAACATTGTAGTTTAAAAAGAAAAGAGCTGTACAAACTAAAACCTCATATTATATGCATCCCAAGTGTATTTAACACATTACCTGAGGCCAAGCTAAATTAAAATCTAGATTTTCCTTTTGTAAACTCTTAGCAACTGCCATGAATAGACAAACAATTTTTACTCAATGATGAATTTTTAGGATAGAGGTCAAGGAAAAGAAAAAAAGAAAAAAAAAAGATTCAGCTTTGGCATTCAAAAATATCTTTCCACGTTTTAGAAGTGAGTTCATTGCTTCTATTTATAAACCAGTATTTTTGGTTTCAAATTGGTTGCAGGTTTCCATAATATACTGCTCAGGATGGTACTCTCAATCCTACTCTTTTATTAAGAGAAACTGAAAGGAGGACAGAAGAATCCTATTGAGCAAGAACTGAAAGAGCCTCAGAATAACCTGTGCTTATTTTGTGTTCTCCTCTTGGAAGCATCAGTAAACAAGAGATGCTACAGTGGTAGCAGAAGACAGACCTTCATCCAAGCAACTTTTTAAAGAGCCTACGAGGTACAAAACAGGACACTAAGGTGTTTGTTGATCAGGCAGGAGTTTATAAGAAGCAAAATTACATAGAATCACTAGTGATTAATTCTCCACCCATTCGGTCACCTTACTGTCATCACTTAATATTTTGTTAAGAAGATTCTGAATTTTCATAATCACCTAAATAAAAAGGGTGCACTCCCAAATCCTTTTCAAAAGCAATGGGCCGAACTGAAATTCCAGTTGTAATACAGACAAATCTACTTAAATATTATTTAAATACACACCTATTCATAAACGGGTAGTGATTAATAAAACTATTATACACTCTCTTGAATTATACAGTCTCACACCATATATTTAGACCAATAAACATACCAGATATTTCTGCCTCCCATACTCAGCATCAAAAGACATCGATTTGGATTCTTCAATAATAATAAAAAATTTCAACCTGTTCCATATCTGAAATGCCAACAATGTAACATGTACAAAAGTGGGTCCTTTAGATGCGTTACTAAGATGAAGAATTTAAAACACCAGCAATGACCCAGAAATGTCCACCTAGGTATATACTCAGGTGACATGAAGACACACGTCACACAAAAACTTGTACTCACAGGAGCATTATTCATAATAGCCAAGAGTGGAAAGGACCCAAATATGAATCACCTGATAAATGGATAAATATAATGTACACCTATCCAATGGAATACTGTTTGGCAATAAAAATGAATGAAAACATTACACTAACTGGAAGAAGCCAGTTAGAAAAGACCATCACGTATTGTATGATTCCAGTGATAGGAAAGATCTAAGATAGGCAAATTATACAGACAGAAAGTACATTAATGTTGCTAGGGTCCAGGGAGAGGGAAGAATAGAGAGTGACAACAAATGGGGATTTCTTTTTCTTTTTTCAGGAGGTAAAACATTCTAAAATTAGACCGGTGATGACCCTGTGAACATACTAAATAAAACACATGGAACTGTACACTTTAAATGGGTGAATTACATTGAAGTGAATTATATCTCAATAAAGCTGTTTAAAAAAGAACAAAACAGCAGTAGTAGTATTTATACTTGAAATTCTAATTCTGTTAGGATCAGTAATTAAAGAGTCTACAAATGCCATCACTTACCATGAGTGAATGTCTGTTGGCTGAAAGAAGACCGGTTCCATACCCTGAGCCCAGACCACCCATTGCTCCATTATGAGAAGGTCCAATTATTCCATGCATGTCCCCATGACCACCAGGCATAGCTGTGGATGGGCCCACTGCATGATTCCGGAGAACGTGAATAGCATCATCCAGTCTTTCTAAGCGATCTTCAATTCGGCTTTGCTGTTGATTAACAAACAATGCGAAATTGGATTTAGTCTGAAATGCATGCAGAGGTTATAGAAACAAAACTTGAGTTGACACAAATCATCCTTTGAGGTTTTGAATATATGTTTCCAATGAAACTTATTTCATTAAAACAATAGTAGATGGTGACCTTCCTAGAAAACTAGTAGAAAATGTTAATGGTATATCATAGTGTTATTTGTAATGAACAAAGTAAACTTCTAGGACATTACAATGTACATCTACTATACTAGGTTGCATTTGCTTGAAAGAGAATTTAGATTTACTTTAGAACAAAAAAGTCTATAGAATGTAAGAAACATTGTAGCAGGCATTGGTTAAGGATTTCAAAAACTTAACAATGAAAAGATGATGCATTTATAGTTTCCCAATTAAATGATCTTCTTGGATGCATATTTCCTTCATCTCCTCTATAGCATATGATACAGGGCTACGTATCAAGTCAGAGACAGGTAAATGCATACAGACTATAATTTCTTATTGAGTACTATCTATTTTTACCAGTGTGTCTTGTTTTCTATCTATTATCACCAGCTTGTGTGTGTGTAGAGTAGGAACTCAAAATGGATATAGAACAAACATTTAAAAAATGTTGTCCACCAAAGTGGTATGAGATTTCACGACTGAAGAATCACAAAGATGTGAATTAACTGCTTACCAGGGGCTTCTAATTGATTTCAAAGCCCTTGCTCTGTATAAAATTCACCTTATACAACTAAATTATAGAATTCAAAACCAAGGAACTTTTTTTTTCATCCCAGCCACTAAGATCCTAGTTTTCTGCAACTAGGAAAGGTCAATACTATAGAGTTTGTGAGGAAAAAGGACACGTAGATGCATATGAACTTTTTTTGGTATGATCAATAATGATATCAAATAAACACCTGCTTGTCACTTTCCAGTGTGTGTTTTAAAATATGCCATCTCACTGGCTCTTCGTTCTCCATGTGTAAGGCAAGCAGGGAAGGATTATCCCTTCCATACACATGTGCAAATGAGGCTCAGAGAAATTAATTATTAACTACTCAGTGTCACGATGCTGGGAAATGGTATAGTGAAGGGCTGAATCTAAGTCTTCGGACTTCAAATCTAGTGCTGCTTTGTACTGGATCATGCTACAGTCTACTTTGACTTCCACTGGGCTGTGCCAACAGATGTACCAGCTCCACTGCATGAGAAAAACAATTTCTAATTATTTTATACTGACAGAAGGAATGTGTGTCTAATACAGTTAGTCTACGGTACAGAGCATTTCTGATCTGGTGGGCTTTGGTGTTAAGGGACCTCCCGTAAACTCCTAGCTGCTACTTATGAAATCTTTGACAAGGTACTAAACCTCTTTGAGTCTATACTTCATAATTTATAAAAATGAGAACGGTAATACATACTTCCACATGTAAATGTGAGCATGAAAGGAAGTAGTACACGTGCCTATCATCCTTTCTGGCTCACAGCTTCCTTGTGGGGAGAGCAGTTTCTCCTTGTGAATCCCCTCGTGAGTGTTGAGAATTCAGAGGACTAAACCCATAGTTCGTAACTACAAACCTAGACTTCATGGCTATACAGTGGCACATAACCTAGTTTTGACAGCTGGGTCCCAGAGAGTAACTGATGGAGGTAAACACTTAAAACTACTATGGGCTCTCTGGAAGTGGGCTGCGGGTTAATTACTTAATGTAGGCTAAGCAGGTAGTGCATACATTTGTCCTGCCCTGTGCCTGCCTTTATTGGCCAAAATGCATGGCTGAATGATTCCACACTACAGCAAAGAAGACCACAACCAAGGGGGAAATCCACCTTTGTATTTTCATTTTTAGATTTTCCTTAATTTAAACAGTAAGCCAAAAGAGAAGAAAGGAAATTCTGGCCTGCTGCCAACACATTAAGTTAGGCAGATATCAACCAATCAATGCCTCTTCCGTGTTCTATCTCAAAATATGGACGAAAAAAGGGAAAACCATCCTTGAAGGGCTGAAGAGCTCCTTGCTGCTACCTCTCCCCATTTGATTCATATAGCGACCGAATACCGCCCAGAGCAATGTTATCTCATGCACATTTTCAGCCACATCCACCATGACTTGAGAAAGACTACAGTGTCAGATAACAAATCATCATGGGATGAGTACTTATAATATTAATTGCACTCATGGAAATTTTCAGCTACTCCCTAACGGAAGAGCAGACATTTAATGACATGAGTCGATTTCTAGAAGAACCAAAGCGAACATGGAAACAGATGGTAGACTTCTCATTCAGAGGTAGAGAGGAAAGCCCTTACAAGCCTGCCACTCTGGAAAGTAAGGCAGAGGTCTCCTGATCTTCAAGTGTTCCAGCCACGCAGCTCAGCGTGACTCCAGCGCTCTCCTATCAGTAAAGTGATTCAATCGTTGACAAGGATCTTTCCCAAAGACAGACGGATGCCACTCTCTCTCCAGGATTTTTAATCTCTTACCTGGCCCTAGGTATTTGGAGCCCTCGGGCTTACAGCATCTGGGTTACAATCTACAAACAGCAACAAGTATATATATATATATATATATATATATATAGCCTAATGACTCTGGCTCTAACCAAACTCGTGTGCTTAACATTAGTCTAAAGTTCCCCGCTAGTGAAATAAGAACCCTAGAGAGTCAACTAGACGCAAAAAGAGAAACGTGGTATACAAAGTGGCTAGAGGAGAGATTAGAAGATGAGACTTACCAAAGAGTGTAAGGGTCCTTCATAATTAGGAGATGATGAGGCCTGTCCTCCATTTCTGGACCAAACAGCTGTGCCTGCTGGTATTAAAATGGAGGTTACAGTGAAATCTACATAATCTGAAAACAATCTCGCAGACATTTTAACAGTCCTTTTAGAAACAGCGATGCTGAGTTTTCATTTGTACAATAAGGTCAATACATGTAAACTTCCCATACAAGAATTCCAGGACAAGGAAAACGTTTTCAACTCAGAATTCTCTCAGGCTTCTTCCTAAAAGGGCACATTTAACTGGTTCTGAATTTTAGCTAGACAATGGTTCCTACCAATGGTTCACAGATGGTAGTGAAGAAAAGAGGTCACTACCATGGTCAAGCCACTTTTAAGAATGCAAAGGGGGATTCTGTTACACCTTCATTCATGCAAGGCCAGCCTGTGGAACCAAAATTCTCTCACCAATGCAAAACAGCACTGCTACGGGTTTTAAAAATGATCCTTAAGAAGGATAAGCCTTCCAAATTTTTTAAGGGAATAAGATTAGTTGGCAGTGATCCACTAAACCAGAAATTTAAGAATTCAATATAACAACAGTAATAAGTAGGTAGTTCCTTCTGAAGAAAATGATTGTTTTGTGATTCACTGAACTTTATTTCTGCTACAGTAAATATTACATGTCTAACCTGCAAAATAAAACCCACTTTTCAATTTAAAATAATGCATGCTACATGTGGAAACTAGGAAATAATTCAAGGAAGAAAAAAAAAAACTAGGATCTCACCATAATCTTACGCCCTGACATGGTTAGCATTTTAAAACTCCTTTCTTTCTGTCATTTCTGGGTGTGCATGTATGTGTATTTTTATGCTAAATAAAAGTAGGACATTTTGTTCAATTACTTTTAGTGACAGAATATGGACAGAGCCAGCTATTTTCAGTGTGAAAATAGCAATTTATCCGCATATTTACATCTTCATAAAGTTCTTTCTTCCTAATATGTGGTCTTTCATGGTGCATTAGCAGGACCCCAAAGCGGCCTTTTCTCTGTGTCTTCCACACGCCGCATGCCGCTCAGGTTTCGGGCCATTTGTGGTGTTTTCTGGAACGATTTGCGCATCACAGCTTTCCTTTCCTCTCTGGAAGTGCACCAGCAGAACGGTGAGCAGCAGGTTCTCGCCGAGCTCTGGTACCGCTGCTCCTGCAGCCTCAGCAAATCCCACACCCGTTCTGGGCCCTAGTCGGCTCATCTGTAACATCAGAGCATCAGACTAAAATAGTCGTGCTCAAGCCTTATTAGACTCTGGACGTTTTTCTTTTTGTTCCCCCAAACTATAAAATAGATGAAATCAGAGCTGCTTTGTTTGAAATAGGAAACTTGGAGTTCTCCCTGCTCAGGCTCCCTCACCACCTGCCTCACTGGGCTAGATGTCGTCTCTGCTCTTCTCTCGCTCTGGACATTGACTCCAGAGCCTACCGGTATAATACTGACCCAGGGGTCTATAATAATTCTAAACTTCCCTTTCCTTCCTGCCACAGGGAATGTTTCACGGTTGTTCCATTATCCTCTTAATACCATCTCTGCTTCCTTGCAGTTTCAATTCTGTCCGTCTGGACGGGTGGACCTAAAGGTTCGGCTATCCCTCTCTATTCTGTGACCACCCGCTCCGTGTGAACGGAGGCTTGGAAAAGGCTGACATTCGGTGCTACCTAAGCCACGGCCATCACCTCTGAATTCAAGCTCTGGGCAGTCTGAAACCTCCCGTTCTTTACCAAGGAACCCAGTGTCTTTAGGATGGGCACGTGAGTGCCGTAGGCAGGGAATAACAGGAGGCGAGGAGGCGAGGAGGCGAGGAGGCGACAGTTAGACGAGTGACTCCACTACAGATACTGTAAGGTTGGGTTTCAATCAGGTATAGATGAAATTTAGGGTTTTTTTGTTTTTTGTTTGTTCGTTGGTTTGCTTTTTTTAGAAGCCACATGTCCTCTTTCCACAGAACAGAGACGTGCACCGGATAGGGCCTTCTGGAAGCATTTATACTAGAAGGGCAATGAGCCTCTTAATTGGAACTCTGAAAAGTGAAATGCTTTACTAACATAATTCAACAACTTATAATTTTATTATTTGAAGCCATAGGTCATGCTAATTTGTTATATTTTAAAGGCAAACATCTCCTTTTACTCCACACAGTTACTTCCCAATTTATTTACAAAATTATAGTTTTCCTCAAACATGCCAGTGACGTGGGCTTTAAAAAGGGAATGTGGAAAGTCTAAAATTTCTATAGGAAATGATCCTTTTGAACTGTCTATATTTGATGACTATATAATTTATACTCATATTCCTGACTGTATTAACTGGGCTTTCTCATCGGAGATGACTTGTTGGGAGTAGGTTATTCTGTTGAACATCTTCTACAGAGCTAAGATCAGTTTAAGAAGTAAGTTTTCTGTATGCCTGTGTATTCTAAAAACATCTAATTTTTAAGAAAACTTTTGGATGTAAATGGCTATACTTTCATATGGCAGTCTCTCTCTCTCCCACTCCTTTCCATTTGTCTGTTCGGAAATGTTATGTGTTGCGCTTTTGGAGGGAGTGAGTTTCCGCCTGCCAGACCAGGAAGCATGAGAGGGAAAGCATTTTCGCAAACCGGTACCGTGGCGGGGTTGGATTTAGGTACAGTACCTGAGAGAGAAGGAGGAGAGCCGACGGGAGTTGAAGGGTTTGATGAAAAGCTGTTGTTAGTGTGATCTGGAGAATAGATCTTAAAACAGTGGGGAGAAAACAAACAAACCCTCATTTATTAGGAATAAAGAGTCAACAATTCTTTCAACGACAAAGTGTCATTCCAGTCACCTAAAAATTGCAACTTACAAAACACATGTAACAATCAACTGTAGCACCAATATTCTCAAGTGGAAACTTTTGCAATTACTTTAATTTTCCAAAATAAGGATTATGAGGTCATGGAAGATGGTATGGACAGAACTGAACAGGCTCAGCTGACTGTACTTCTAGTCCTTTCCCTCCCATGTCCTACCATCACTCTGTGGCCATGAGTAGGTCACACGAACACCCCAAACCTTCCTTTCTTACTCCATCAAATAGGTTAGACAGCATCATCCCTTATGATTTTCGTTCGTTTCTTCTCCATCGTGATTAAGGCATTTGATGCCAAGGCACAGGAATGCCCAGATTAAATATAAACTTTTACTTAGGTCCCAATGCTAAATCAAATTTATTTTATGCTCCCAATGGTAAGGAAAAACCAAGTTAGAGCAACAAATTTCCACTTACATTTGCAAATGACCATGTTTAGCTTTTGAAGACCATACGGGTATACTCCCTCAGACAAACGAGGGGGTGCTACTTGGTCACTAGTGAACATGCAAGAAATGTCCCATTCTCTAGGCTCCTCGCAATGGACGGGCAAGGCAAAGAAGCCGAGTCCCCAAGTGCCGATTACATGACAATTTCTCACAGACCTAAGTTATGGAGTTACGGTCATTGTTTTTTTTTTTTTTTTAGTAAGTGCCTTTTCCAAAGGGTTTTAGAACTGCCCCCTGCAAAGTCTGTCTTAGCTGGTCAATGAGCCCCATATGATTTTAGAGAAAAATAAGAAATCAAGATAGACAATCTATACACCACAAGGCCCTGAGAATATCTGCAAATCCATAACTGAGGACTGCTTAACGCCATTGTGAGGAGACAGGCTGGAGGGGTCAGCCATTCGCTGGAAGCTTCAGAACTCTCTTCTCAAATTTTCCAATAATCATTCTGCAAGAAGGCTAGCATTTCCAGAAATCTAAGCTATTTGCCATTCATTTTCTACAATTCCAAATGTCCACTTCTGCTTAAAGTTCACCCTTCCACAATGGTACATATGAAGTCCAAAGTCAATATTTCCTCACCGAAGCAAGTGCTTTCCCCAGAGCATCTCCAGTCTGGGAGCTGCCTGCTGCCCCGCTTCCTCTATTTGCTGCAAAAACAAAAGGCAGAATATGAAAAACCAGGCAGTGAGACGTCTAACAATTTTCTATTCCTGGTCCATTTACTCACAATCTAATTGCATTTTTAATGCTAATTATAACACATTAATCTTTAATTAGCATTAATTTGTTTGCTGAGGTAGATGTCAAATACATTCATGTTACTTTTTTTACAGATAAAATATAAACCTGACACTTTGGTTTAAAGATGAAGTGTTTCAGTTGCTATTACTTGGCCCCCTTGTTGCCTACGAGTAGTTAGTGCTGAATAGTAGGTAGCACCTGAAGTTCATTGCTAAGAAGTATGCAGTACTCAGGTCTCTGAAGCCCTCAAAGTTTGCCTTTTCTCTGTATTTCATACAGTCAGTAGAATTGTCTTCACAAAGAATTTATGTCTCCTTTCCATTTTTTAAAAAAACTGATACACAGTAAAACAAGGTCCTCCTCTCAGCAAAATAAAACAGGAAGTCTACAACAAGCCTGGCTTCCTAGGAGAGAAAATATTTTTAATATTTTAAATAATACATATTCTCCACATACTCAGGTCTGTGTTTACATTATAAAACCCTGAACTAAAAATCAATAAAGGTCTCAAATTCCAGAGACAAAATAAGTCTACATATTCAGAAAATTATCTGTCATCTTTTAACACTGGTATTTTTAACCACAAAAGAGATTCTGAACCAAGTACCGTTACTAAAAAGATGCAGATTCTAGCATGTGATTCAAAGTCAGCTCTATTTAACAGTGTTAATACAACACCTACAACATTTGGCATATTACATTTATTAAGGCCTCAACATTAGCAAATAGACATAGTATTTAAATAAAACCTATTAAACCCAAGGACCTGGTTTCACTATTCTGTGAAATAAGAAAAGGAAATCTTAAGTCAACTGATTAATCCAAGCAGAACTTCACTGCATACAACATAATTGAAAAAAAAAAAAAATTCCCAGGCGTAACCTTGACCCAAGAAAGCACACTTTGCTGACAAATGTGTCATCTGCTTCCAGATCTGTAAAATGCAGTAGTCGGGTCAGATCTCAAGTGGTTGAATTCTCTGCTTCTCTAGGTTATAATTTCATTCTCCTGACTTCTGCTTAGCATAGTTAAATTATGCTTGCTATTTTTATATATTTATATGTTGGGTATGTCAGTTGGATAATCTTTTGATGTGTGCTTGATTTGGTTAACAAAACCCACACCCAGATTCATTCGTTAATTACTAAAACTGAAAGAAAACTGGTAGGTGATAAAAAAGAACACAACCACTTTATGACAAAACAAAACTATTCTTTTTTATATCACAAATTCATAATAAAAAAGTATATTGGTTATTAGCACTAAGGATTATGGGCTGAAGTGCATCTTTGAAATGACGGTCAGACATACAATTGAGCTGGTGGAAGGAACTCACGGATGTCAATAATATTAAAAATACTTAAATGTAAGAGATAACTGAAATTATATCTCCTGTGAAAATGAAAATTTCTGCATTGAGGAGTTCTTTAAAAACAAAAGACAATTCTAAAGAGAAAACAAAAAAGATTTTGAAAACACAGAGAGCACTAACATCTTTTTAGCATGTATTATTGATGGTATTTGGGGGCAAGTATATACATTTTTTTTCCTACAAGCAGTATTATCAAATATACCTAAAAATTAGATTTATCAGTCAAACTAATTTGTGATCTGCTTGATTAGAAAACAGATCTTTGTGAAATGGAATTTCAGAGCCACACTAGAAAAAATTGTATTATCTAACAAAAAAACCCCCTAAATCAAAAGAGACAAGATATCGTTTCAAGTACAAATGAACTTTGCTACAGTCGTAGCTTTGAAAAGATTAATTCTTCCTTTGAACAACTTTAAAATTAGAAGGACAAACTTTTCAAAATATATTTTCATGAAAACTCATGGAAGTGTTTTAGGAACATAAATGTTATACAAGTGTAAAATCACACGTTAGAAGAGATAAGATATATCAGTAGGATTACTTTTTGTACTACAACTTTCTAACTAAACTTTCTATTAGTGCCTGTTTTATAGAGGGAGATACTAGGACTCAGGAACTAGAATAAAAACTAGCATCAACTTCTTAGCTCATGTTGTCATGAAAATGTTTCAGAAAACCACAAAGGCTACTCGTGGAGGCACTGGTGAGAACAGACTATGTTTTTCACATGAAGCCATTCTACCTTGTAGCAGCTGGAGGGCCAGTCCTAAGGGCTTAAATTTCAAAGCAGTTTACTGGGGCCAATTTGCCCTTTCAGTTGGAATGCCTTTTGTTCTGTTCCAGGAAACGCTGGAGAAGACACATTTTCGAGCCCCTGAACATGTTAAGCTACATGGGCCCTTCTCTTAAAGATTTCTCTTTTTGTGTGACTGATAGGTCAAAAGGCACAGATAAACAGGAAGTGAATTTAAATTCTCAAATGGCATAATCTTTTTTATACTGAGTAGTAATAGGTCATGTTTGGCTAAACATACTTCTAATTAAACTTTGTGCTCATCAAGTCCACTTTTATGGCTTTAATGTGACGGGACTCAATTACTGTTCCAGGCCCAAGTTTTTGTCAACTCATAGTGTTAGAAATTACCAAAATTCTCATATAAAGGAACAGAGATAAAAACTACTGTTCCTACTAGGCGAAGCCTGGATTGATTTCTTGATATTTTAGCTCTAATCAATTTCTCTTGCTCAAGAAAAAAAACAAAAACAAAACCAAATCAGTCTCTAAAGTGGTAAGGTAAATAGGAATGGAAGATGAGCAGCTATTAAAAGGAACTGCAATTTTGTAGGAGGATTTGAGACTGCCAGCCCCCAAAGCATTATTCAGATGGCTTGAACACAGGTGCTGTTGCTGGCTAGAAGTTGGAGCAGAAAGAAGGGTCTGGTATCTTTGGTTTCATGTGAGACCTTGGTCTCAATCTCAGCTTTGTGGAAATGGCAATTCCTATTAGAACACACCCTAATCAAAACACCAGGATGACTGGGCACTGGCCCCTGAAAATCAAAATTTGGAACAATGTGTCATCCCTTTATTGCACACCCATAACCTCAGGCTGGAAACATCGTGAAGATACAAAATGAATAAGAAGTGCAATTCATAGTGTATTTGTCTGGAAGATAATGACAGCTTTAAAATTTAGGATTTTCTGAATTGTGTCTAAATGACCCTCGTGTTCTTAAACTATTAGAAGCAGCATACAGTGCCATGAGCTCCTCTCTGTAAGATGACAAGAGAAGGAGCTTTTCTAGCACTCTTCCTACACATGAATAAAGACTCAAATAGAGGCTATAATGCACTAATTTTTAGCAGGAGGGATTCCTAGGAATCCAAGGGGGAGGAATTGGGCCCCATGACCATGTGCAGGAAATGGACGAGAAGACTTAAATCAAACTAGTTTATTGTCCTCCGTTGGTGGTCTTTGTAACTAAGATGCCATGTCACTGCTGGATAAAATCCATATTACTCTTATGCTCTGTGCCTGTTCATCACCCAACTGTATTTGAAGGCTCAAGATTCTTACAAAAGACAAAGTGAATATTATGTGACTACTCTAATAATAAAATTACTGTGAAACCAAGTCCTCAAGGGGAAATGGACATACTGTTTCTACTAGAAAAGCCACACACTAAAATGCATCATGTCATACAAACATGTCATTAGGAGTGAACGTTGTAAGCCAGATTAATTTCATGAACCAGATAGATATTCCAGGGTAATCTTTAGCATATGTTGCATTAAATCAATCTTGGTAGTCTGTTCCTTCAACACTGTTTGGTTTGAGGTTTAAAAACATTGGAAGTACCATGCATTAGAAAGCAGGCCAGTTAAAGACTAATGAAACAATAATAGTTATTATAACCATTATGTTAGTTTTATGCCCAATTCCCTCCGAGGGGAAGAGAGTGTGTGTAGCCTCTAACAACCAGGGGTCACACCCTGGGAATGTATACAAATGGTATTTCCCAGTGGGCAACTGGAGCACTCTTGTCCTTGAGGAGTCTAGAGGACTGTGTTAGAACAGGCAGTGCTCTCAAACCTTTAGATCAAGAAGGGGTATTAGACATTGTAGGTAAGAAGGAAATACGTAAACAGTAAAATATAGAAGGCTGCTGTTCTTAGAGATTTCTATCCTCTACAAGCTGGTATCTAATAACTTACTACACTTCCTGTGCGTGCATGCTCACGTGAAGAGGCACTGGACTGGACTGCTTCTGATATACACCCAGCAGCATTACATCCAAAGAGTTTTAGGAACAAGGTTAAAAGGCACTGATGGTGGTAACTGTGGAAAGCTCTGGATTTAGCTCCTCTCTAACTGGGGACTGTACCAGTTGAATTACTAAGAGTCCATGCTGTGTCCCATGCATTATATTCATATAATCCCAGGAGCTTAATAGGCCCTTCTAATTCACAAATGTCTAAATAATCTCCAGAGTTTGTTGGCAAGGCTTCAGAAGAAAGTAGTGGACTATATGCCACAAGTAAAATAAACTACAATTCACTCGAAAATCTACGGATGAATGTGTCATTAAAAAAAAAATCCTGTCATTATAATCTGGGTAAATTTTGTCTTTCTTAAGTATTTCTTTAAAAATGATATTGGGCATTTAAGGGCAAAAGAAAACAAAACAAGAAACAACGATCACTCTACCGAGTCAAACACAAGTCATCTGAAACCATGGCAAGCATCTTCCATTTTTGAAATGCAGAGGACAGAACCAGGGGCAAAAGGGGCAAAGTGACTCCAGGGGGCTCCCTTCTGAGGGTTCTGAGCTTACATCTCACACCACGTGCATTTTGTTGCTCTAGGGGCAGGTCAGGACATTGACTGACTTCCAGGAAGACACATTATAACGCGAAACTCAGAAGTGGGGCCATGATCTAGACTGAAAAAGCAGCTAGCTTCCTAAGACATCAACGCCATTTATGAAAAGATTGCTTTGCCTTGCACTTTTTTACCAAGAAAACTTGAAAAATGTGATGTCCATGTGTTAGTGCTTGAACCCCATTCTTACGGCATTAGTATTGCTTATAGTCATTTTCTACAGAATCATGTGTGTAATCTCAAACATGTGTCAGGCTATGTGTTCCCTATTTACCAATTATTTAATTAGCTCTGTTTGTTCTTTGAGATACAGGCAATGTAATATTTCTTTATTTCCTGCATTTCAGAATGAGTGAGTATATGCCAAATATTTTCAAAAGTCTACAGATGTATCCTATTAATCCATACTGTTTGTCAGGGAAGTATCACTAACATCAGAAGAGAAATCTTCTCTTCTTGTTATACAGACATGCTGCCTTCCCTGACTTCTACCACACTCTGAAAATCCATCCAAGGCCTAGGAAAATTAAAGTGTGAAGAAACATGAGCCATTTGACAGCATGCAATACTAAGGCTTATTATCATATTTAAATTTTCCTCTGTATTTTAATATAAGAAATTGGAGGACATATTATTTTAAGAAAGAACATTCTAGAATGTTCTCCCTTAACATAATCCTTAAGTAATAACTGCATTTATGCAAGTTAATAAAGGTCTGTTCCTCCAAAAAGCTGAATTACCATGTCTACTTATTTCCTGAAAAGATTATAAAGCTTTCTCACATTCTGCTAATAGATTTTGACAAGTATACCCATGATTACAGAATAATTTATGTAATAAAGTTATTCTTAAAAACCTTTTTCTGGGTTCCAGAAATCTCATGTTTTTCTCTGTAAAATTAAAGCTCTTTTATCATTGCCTAGACCTTCCTTCCACTTGAACAGGGCCCTGTGGTCTATGTACCAAGTTCACTCCCTCTTTAGTATAGAGGTGGGTCCGTCAGGATGCAGTAGTCACCTACTGCTCCACGCTGTCCAGACCAGATGAAGAAGGAGAGCAGACATTCCTTTTCATCCACAGGCTAATGATGAGTCAACCATCTTAAGTAAAGCAAATCTCATTCCCACTGAGACTTGTGGCCATGCTGACCACAGCTCATGGAAAATGATTATTCCATCTCATAACATCTCTTTCTTCCCAAGTTGCGGTGCCTCTCTCCCAGAAAGGCTGTTTTGTCAATCAATCAACAAAATTTTTTTTCAGACAGTGCCTGAGTATGTTTTCCTCAACTCAAGCTTTTGCTCCACCTTTATACCTTCCTAAAAAAAGAAAATTACTCAAACCACAAGTAGACAGGAAATCTGCCGTGTAAGAGGATGAATGACCGGTCATCCTTCTTTATAACTAGACCTCATGACTGTAGAGAGGGGCTTTCCATTTGTCAAACCACATTGAAGTGAAATATGCTTTCCTCACTCTTTCAGTTCTGCACTTCTTTCTTTCTTCTTGTTTTTCAAATCTGCCAAAACTGCATTGATAGCTAACCCAACTTCCCCATGTGACCTCTGTCCATAGCTCTCCAAGGTCAAACTGATGCAACACACTTGTAGAAGCTTTGTTATGAAAAGCTACAAAAATGGAAACTCTTATAAATTTGTTTCTTAGTGAGACATGATAGCGAAGGGCTGCTAGGTGGTTAGTCTCAAGTGTGAAATACATTATTGAATAAGCAGGGAGTGTATTATTTAGGCAGAATTATATCTGCAACATTTCAAAGTACATCTCTTCCCTTTCATCAAAAACACTCCCACATAAGTGATTCACACCACTTTCCCAAGTCCTATGGACTCTCTGAAGAAAATGAAAAACTGCAAAGAGCTAAGGGGAATAAACGGAAGGATTATTCTGCCACACATTCTTCTCTCGAAAATGAACAGTTTATGTTCTCATCAGCGACCCACTAGAAGTGATCTTGAGGCCAAGCAGGGTGTGAGTGTGAGCTAGTACCAGAGCAGTGGCAACCAGGGAAGTCTGAGGTTTTAGGAGACCCTGAAGCACCAGGCTGGCCTGCTCCTCGGAATGGCGGAGTCGTTGAGTTGTTGAAGGTGCATCTGGAAAGGGGTGGCTGCCTCCTCCCCAGCCTGGGACTCTTTCCTCCAGGGACAGCTGGACACCTGCCTAGCTCCTCCCTCCAGGGGACAGCGCCGGTGGAGGAATCTTTTGTCCAGAGAGACAATCACAATGGACATCAGGGAAAACCAGGGATGACGGCTGAGTTCTTTTGGCAGCAGCGCTCTGCTTGGCCTCAACTTCTTAGTAAATCTGCTTGAGAGAAAGCAGTACATGCCTTCTGGCCCACTGATGCCCAGGTGTCTCCTCTCCCGTAAGGGAGCAAACGCTTCTTTTCCTCTGAAGGACTCCACGATGCCACATTCTCTAGGAGGTGAAGCCTTATTAATAATCTCCTGTGAATTTCATAGGAGCTAGTCTTCAGATGTCATGGGTAAGAGCCTAGCACGGTGACTGGGGCTTGGGAAGTGGTCAATAGCTACTATTAGGAGCTAACCTGCCCCCTATCTCATTAGTCTTCGGCGGTTTGTCTTATAAACATTCATTTTGCTTACCGTTTAGGAATGTGAGAAGCAAGGTAGTTTGGATCTACTGAAAGCCTTGCTCAATCTAATACCTCACAATGAACAAAGTAGCCAAATTTCAGTTTCTTATGATAAAAAAAAATGTGATTATAGACAAGCCAATGCCTATTTCTGTTTGGTTCATGTATTTTCATTCAGTTACGTGACAGACATTCATTGCCTGATTGCCGTTTGATGACGAGGAGAAAAAAGAGGTCCTATATTATTAAGCCGTGACATTGACTGTCGGCGTCAGAATCGACATTTCCATGACTCACCCATTATACTGTCTGTCCCGTTGGCAGGAGGCGTACAGGAAGAGGTGCTGTAATGGTTTGTGCCACTACGATGGAAAGTGGACATCGGAGGAAGACTGGAATTGATGTCTGCTGAGGAGTGTGATGGATAGCTCTATAGCAGGAAGCAGAAAAAAGAGACCATATTCAACCATAAAATACTTAACGGGTTAGGTTTCTAATACTTCTTTCAGAACTCTTCATTTTGCAGGAGATAGCTCTTAGAATTTCAAAATATCCAAGAGTATATTTGACAGCTTTCATTTTTCAAAGAATAAAATGCAAAGACACATAGTTATTTGGGTTTGCATCGAATGTAGAAGAATACAATGGCAATACAGGACAGTGAGAAATGATTATAGTCTCTGAATCTAAAAATTACTGCTTAAAAGTATCTCTGAGATTTCAGCAATGTAAAAGACCGTTTCTACTATTAATTTTTTTGTATGAACTACTGATCAAGTAAGAAAGATTCCATGGTACAATGAATAAAACAATATCATGACCCATGGGGTTGACATTACATTTCATCCTGAACTTCTTGACACTAAATGGTGAAAACAGTCAGCCTCAAATCCTCTTCCTGCAAAACTGGATCACCTTCCTGAATTCTAGTGAGAACAAAATGGTAAATGAAAACATTTTAAAAGTACCAATGATTAAATACCTTTATAAATATCAGTATGTAAAACAAATCAATGACTCTATTGAATTAAATTGGAATGAACAAACTGAGAAGGACTGATTTGATTTGAGTTCTTTCTTTCCATGTCCTCCTCGTTAGCAATCTACCAGATAGCTGACCATGAAAAAGGCATATCTTTACAGAATCATTTGTTTTAAGTTTGGCTTTAAGTTCAATTATTATCCTAATTGTGCAATAAGCTGCTTTTCTTGGGGCATATCACAGAGCCTGTAAAGAAGCAAATTTGTTGCTACTGATCGATCTGCTGGGGAATGAGCAGATCACTAACAGGGACATGGTTGTTTACAAAAATACATCAAACTATTTCCTTTTTCAAGATAAAAAAGTACCCTGGAAAGTCACTCTCATAGGTATCTGAATGTGTTACAGACCTGTAAAGGAAAACTATTTTGGGTACAATACACTTTTTTTCTTATATGTAATATATTAATCAGCTATGGATTTTTATTACATCATTAGTAGAGATTCTATTAAAATTAGAGATTGAATATGATGCTAAAAGTCAGGGGTGCTTAAAGCCCAGGCATTTATTCATAGGAGTAAAACCCTGGTGTCTTGGTACTTCTGTATTAATTTTGTGAGGCTCATCTTGGGTTCTAGCTCTTCCTTCAGCATTCCTTCTAACTTCCAACTCTTGCATGATCTCTTTTCTCTGAATCCCTAATGTACTCACAGTCTGCACTGTGCCATTTAACACTTAATTATATGCTGCCTTTCATTGCTTTCTGTTTCAAGTGCATTCCCACCTATATTGTGAACCTCTTAAGAGGAGGGAATAGAGCTTATACTTGTGCATCCGATAGCTCATGGCTGAGTGCTGACCACATAATCACCTTATACACTCAATGAACATATGGTTATCGGTTGGCATTTAATAAATAGTGGACTGAAATACTACTCATTTGAGAGAGAACTAAACAGTCTAGAAAATGAACCTATGTTAGATCTGCCAATGACATGGTGGGTGCCCTTGAAAATATTATCTCTACATACATATTATCTCTACATAAAATAGTCCAACTGAAAGGTCAACTTCAGTGAAAAGGTTGAGATGATACCTTCACCTTTCCAAGTTCCCAAGAAAATCTTTTAAACTTTTTAATTTTATGGAACTCTTTGCTTGACCCCAAAATTCCTTAGGCCACCTGTTAAGCTCATTTCTACTTGCTGCTTACAAAATACCCCAAGTAGCCCATGAAATTTTCTCTGAATAACAATACAACGGGCCCGTTCCACAGTACATCTAACCCAAAAGACTGGGGAAGTCACAGAACATAAACTTACAACAACTATCTCTGCTCGAGAGCTAAATACTGTAATAAAGTAGAGAAAAAGAAAATGAACATAGAAGGAGGAAACTGAAAGAAAGAGGTGGTTTGCCTTCATTTCCACACAGTGGTATTCCATGCTGAATTTCTGAAGAATAGAGAAGCTTTACAAATCAGTCCCAGATATGCAAAAATGAAAACAGTGGAAAAGAATTTTGAAAAATATTTAAATGAGTATATAATCACAGGGTGAAGCAGGAAGAAGATTATCACATCAGGGAAATTTTCTACACACTTTTAACCTGGCGTAAAATCGGCACTAATTCAAGATTTAACAGACAGAGGGTTAATCCTGTGTTTAGAGAATGACAGAAAAAGTCCCACCCCATAGGTTTTAATGGGGAAACCAACGCAATCCACGTAGAGTATTTAGGGACCATCGATGACAGGTGCCCTCAACCTCTCTTACTCCAGCTATTGATGCCGTCTGCCCTGCTTGCTATGCATGGAAAGGGGAGACTGAAAAAGAGCTACGGCTTTACATGCCTACTATTTAATTATGTTTACTTATGATACCCAATTAATTATAGCATATTTGGAGCCTTCTGACAAAGTACTGAAAATATTTCTATTAGTGATGTTTTTAGCAACTTATGGGGTGACAATTCAAAGATTAGAAAATAAGTGGTGGCACATACAAAGAATAAAATCCTGCTTTGGGCTAAGGCAAGGTTTCACAATGTTGGCACCATTAATCTTTTGTGCCAGACAATTCTTTGTTGTGGGAGGCTCTCCTATGCATTGCAGTATGTTTCCCAGCATCCCTGGCTTCTATCTGCTAGATTTCCTGTATCACCTACTCCCCAGTCATAATATCCATGAACATCTTCGGACACTTCCAAATGTTCCCTGAGGGGGTCAAATCACACCTGGTTGAGAATCACTGGGGTAAGGGTTTATGTTACAAAAAATAAAAGAACTTGTCTTTTATAATACACTGCTAGGCTCCTAGGACTATTTCACTCTGTGGCGCAAAGACCATGCCTAAACCATGCCAGACAGAGGACTCTATTCTATTTCTAAACAGAACTCGGCCAAGTCATTCCAAACTTAAATCTGCAACAACCCATTCCAAAGCTTAACCACAAACTCCATTCTTCTGAGTGATTCTGTATGTACCTCTGTGACATAGTAGAGATTAGCTGTGGGATTGCGTTGTAGAGGCTGAAACCATAAAGGGGATTGGAAGAATCAAGCTTGGGGTCTTGACGGTTACGACCGAAATGTGTGGAATTTAGGCTCTACACATCCTATTACAGCATGGTATAAAGAGATGAAGACAGTAACATTTCTAAAGTGTTGTATCTTTACAGACAATACGAGTTTGGCCCAATTATGCCCCCAAATCTCTTCTTTTCCTCACACAATGCCTTTGTTCTGCATGAGACTGGCCAAAGCTACAGGCAAAAATTGTGAGGAATTACCATTATTTTCAAGTGAAAAGTCACTAAGTGCCTACTGCATACTCACATTTTTCTTAATCAGTGTCAGATTTCTGAAAGGCATTTCAATGAGAGATTTTCAAATGGTTGAATACTGAAATTACAATGATTACTAGATATAATAATCCAACAGTTTCCCTACCAGTGAGAAAATTCATTAGGATACATTACCAGAGACCTAATTCATTTACCATTAAAAAAAAAAAAAACCTTATATCTCTAAGAACTGCTAAATAATCATGTTTAAGAATGAAAACTCTGGGTTCTATGACAGATAAATGACATTACAAAGATAGCATCTGATACAACCTGTTGGTCTACTCCTTCAAATAATCTTTCTTCCTGGGTTGATAATATTGTTTTGGTTTTAAGGTTTCCAACAAATTTTTTTCTAAAAGGAATGTAGTTGGTTTCCTTTTTAAAATTACACTTTTTATGCATTTGAGCATTTTTTAAAGATACCTCCGCCCATGCAGTGAATTCGGGATAAAATCAAACCACCTACATCAAAATTCTACAGCATGACAGTAAAAGAAGAAAAGAAAGAAAGAAAGAAAGAAAGAAAGAAAGAAAGAAAGAGAAGGAAAGAAGGAAGGAAAATATCAAATGGACAACTCTTAGAAGAACTGACATTCCATGTTTTGTTAGTTAATACTGCCAAATCTTTTATTTGTAATCAAAATTTTCCTTGCTCACAGGACACATGAAGTTTTGGTCATGAGTTCCTTAGAGAAGTGGAAAATGATGATGGGAAATAAGGATGTTGGCCAAGAAGAAATTCTAGTATAGTAATAGTTGATATTTCTTTAAGTGTTTGTTCTAATACCTGAAAGGAGGGGAGAGAAGATAAAATTTGCAAATTATTTGCTATTTACTGAAGATGTGCTAAAATTTGAGACAGTTTGATTTACAGATGATATAAACTTGGCAGATGATATCAAAAGGCCAATTCTATCTCCATCATGTGCCTCTCCTCAACAGATAGGCTAACTGACCACAGTGTCTCTATCACTAGGAGTAACTAAAGAGGTATTTTCAAAGATATCAGAAACTGTAACTTCTGGAATGTTTTTATGTTGTCAGAATAGTATAGAAGTTACCTTTTCTATATCTCTAATGGTTAAGCAAAAGAGAGGACAGACCACAGAAATCCAGAAAGTACTATTTCTTATAGCAGAACAGAGAAAGACACACGAATCTCGTGTTAGGAGAAGAGAAAGGGGAAATTTCAAGACGAAGAGTAGTGACACAGGTACCAGGAAGGATCACTGGATAGGCCACATCCTTTTTGTATCTGTAGGATTACAGCTTCATACATTTTTAAAGCTATATTACTGCCCAAGGGGCTCAGTCCCCACCTTAATTGCATCTCAAACCTAACTCATGATCTAGAAGCAGTCTTTCCTCCACATAATGATAGACTTAAGTTCATGAGTGGATTCTGGGCTGTGGGAGTTTTTGAGGCTAGAAAAGATCAGATGATCAGATGAACGCTGCTTCCTTCAAGATAAAGCGCCACATTAGGATGGATGAGTGTAGGCAATGGGTGGAGTGGCCACTCTGGTAATGAAAACAAGGTAACATTCTACAGCTCAGCACTTTTCAACTGAGTAAGGCAAGGGAGCATCAGGGGGAGGTTGGGGAGTATGGAGTTATAGCTAAGCTACTGAACATTGGGAATCCGATCTATACGGAAACCCCATGGTTGCTGTTTCTAGTGGACTGTATGGGAAACAGGAACTCTTTCCTCTGGGTGTGGCACCAAGGGTCAAAGCTGTCACCAGGGACAGAAGCCGGAAAGAGGAAGTGGAAAAGCCCATGGGAGATACAGGTCACCTACTCTCAGTCTACTGACTGTCACCCTGCCCCCTGCAGTATATTCTTCAAAACTACAGACAGCAAATAAAAAAAATAAATAAGTAAAAGGATCCACCATAGCTGAAATTCTGCAACTCAAATGCACTGTGTCTTTATGTGCCAAAGGAGCCTAACACTGTCGTCAAGAAAGCACAGAATAAGACACAATGAACAGAAGAACAATAGCAAAGAGAATCCAGAAAGGGCTTACAAAGGTGTTCTGATTTAGGTAGGTCTTTGATCACAGAAACAATATAAGAATGATGGGTGTATACCACTTTTACTTTCATTTACAGAGTCCTTGTGTGCACGCATGGGAAGACAGAGGATGAGATTTCAGAAACTAGCTGTGTTGTGTCCAGAATCATGTAAATCTGCCCTTACCAAACGTTCGTGTGGATGCAGGCTACAGTAGCTGCTAGACTGTGGAATATGAGAAGAATTGCCCAACATTCCTCCGTAGCCAGGCTGATTCATCCCACTGGAGGAGCTCCAAGGGTCACTGCTGTGATGGCCATCTGTAAAAGACAAAGAACACCATGACTTTTCTGAGGCATTCAGCCTTGCCTCACAGAATAGGGTTTTTTCATATACTTGAAAATGGCTGCCTGTTGTGTATCCGCCTTTGTGCTGTTTCACTGATTACATCAGAAGACAGTCAGCCTCATTTTTCCCCAAGTGGTTCTATATCGCCAAACAAATGTAAATATTTACCATAGGCAGTGTTCTTGGTAAAAATTCAGCTATAAAAGAACAACGCAATACATTTCTATGTAGAGTTATGTCAAGTCTGCAAGGTAAACAATACTAAAGAAAACATTTCTTTTTTTTTTTTTTTTTTTTTAATTTATTTTTGGGACAGAGAGAGACAGAGCATGAACGGGGGAGGGGCAGAGAGAGAGGGAGACACAGAATCGGAAACAGGCTCCAGGCTCCGAGCCATCAGCCCAGAGCCCGACGCGGGGCTCGAACTCGCGGACCGCGAGATCGTGACCTGGCTGAAGTCGGATGCTTAACCGACTGCGCCACCCAGGCGCCCCAGAAAACATTTCTTAGAAGTCCCCTGACCTCTTTTTCTACAAAAACTAAAAGTGAAATTGTGCCTAAATTTCATGGTAAAAATAAAATTCTCGACACATTACAGAGTTGATAAGTTCACAAATTTTAAAAGCATACAAAGAAATAAGTAATAATGAAAAAGAACATCTCAGACTTAAGAGATCAGATTTCTTTCTCGTAACATACATAGAATTAATGTTGAAATTGCATTGTGACTTAAAGGGAGCAGGAGTCTCAGATACATAGTTCTGAAATTTCTTTTGGCATATAGTTCTATAGCTATCTTAAGCTTCAGTAGCCATTGAAAGGGTACACACCTATCGTAAGTTAAATATTATGCTACAGACAATTTTGAGAGGTTCTGGATTTTATAAAACCGTAAGTTAAAAAGAGGTTTAAAATGATACGGTCATTATATGAAGTACCTTTCAACATCAAGTTAATTTTTTGTTAACACCATATTAAAAACATTTTTATAGATTCTTTTTCTTTTCTGGGTCTACTGGCCTAGAGGTTATTACTAGAGGTCACTAATGTTTGGCTGGGTTTCTCAGATGAAGGTGGTCGGTGGGGGTTGGGGGGGTGGAAATCTATGTGGTTGCTGAATTCAAAGTTTCCCTTCTTCTAATAGTTTAACTAAAATTATTGAACATCAGCTGAATGTGGGACCATCAGCTAGGTCACAGCATGGCCTGTTCTGCCTCCTTGAAAATAAGATTATTTTAACATCTGTATGTGTTGTCTAATAAAAACCTTTTGCAAATTTAAGCAATACATGAGTTAAATCTGCCACCATACACCACAAAGCTCTCTTTCACTGAGATTTTAAACACAGAAATTAGAATTCCAAAAACTGGAATAGTTTAAGGACAGGGAGGGATGATCAATAGACTTCTTAAAAAAAAAATCATGTCTGTGATTTTGACAACTCAGGAGTTTTAATTAGAGGGTGGAAGTTCAAGAGAAAAATGAGAGGTCACATAGTAGTGAGTTTGAGATACGCTCCTGCCAGTCTCTAAATATCTTTCACCTGCACTGTATGTCTCTTTAAGCTCTGAACCCTCAGGGCACCATATGCCCCCCTCACTGCAGGAACCGGATGGGATACTGTTTCTGCGATGATAATGTGAAAACACCAGGACTTTCAAAAAGTTATTATTCATGTACTGAAGACTTAGCCTTCAGACAGTGGAAGTTTAGATGTCACCTTAAATTCAAATATGAAGTTAAGGCCCTAACATTTCAAATAGATGGCATCTATGACAAATAAATTGAGAATGTGTATCACTGAATGAGAGTCTCCTGAAACATTCTGACAACATGATGCAGTATACGGAAATACATTTAGGATTTGTTAACACACAACACTCTGCTTAGTGCAGTCTTATAAAAATACGTACTTTACATAAATTATGCTTTTCACAGTAAATTAATATTTATCACATCCCATGATCTGGCGTAATGTTGTTTGGAAAGAATAGAATTAGATGTGTGCAAATTAATTGTGCTCATCATAAATGTCAACTTTTTTTTTTTTTTTGCTTTCTTGGGCATTCATATGCAGAAAAGCCAAGTTTGTTCCCTGTATTTTGCGTGGTCTGCTATCCAGAAGAGCCTGCTGTTTTAATCTATCTGACCTCCCATGCGGTGTGCAGTTTATGCAAGCACCTTCCTGAAGGCAGACAGAAGAAATCTATCCTGCCAATTTTCTCGGTGAAAAACTGCTTTGAGTGATGAATCACTACAAGCACCAGTGGTATGGTTTCTCTGGTGGGTCATAAAAGAGGGGAGCTGATGCCTAAGTGGCTGGTTGTTTACAGCAAACTGGGATAAGGCTGTTGTCATGGCAGAGGACACACTGAAGTGACATACCCTGTGTCCCTTGGTGAGTTACACCTAGGACAGGTCACAAAGATAAAGGACCCTTCTGAACACGAGCTCTATTATGTGTGGAACAAATTCTCTCCAATCCTAAGAGACCCATTCAATTCAATTTCATAGATTTTCCATGGAATTTCACATGTGAACTCACAACCTAAAACAAGCTAACACTCTGAAGGACAAGACAATAAAGCCCTTTTAATCAGAATAATTTTGAGTGTGTCCACTGCAAGCTAAGTGAGACACTTAGCTGCCCCCCCTTGGTCTCACTGCTCCAAGGGCGCTCCCCTTCCCATGATATGGCCCTTCCCAGAGTAGCATGGAAAGGAAATCCCATGGCACTTTGCCAAGGCACACTCAAAAAAGGTTTTTACACCCAGGCAGGAAGAGTTAAAAGTTCTGCATACAGGTACAAGAGTTCTTGGCAAACTCCATGTCTAAATTTCAGAGTATTAACTTGGCAACAAGATCATCACATTTTGACAACAAGTGTCACAGGCTTACTGGGGACAAAGCCTTAGGTGCATCTCTGGACAGTCTATTCTTACAGGCAGGTGCTGTCACTCTAACCACCTCGGTCTTTTCCAAGCAGCAGTGGCAAGAGTATAAGCTCAGGGGGCACACAGCCACGTACAGTTAATTCAATATACTGCACAACTGGAAGTAAATATACTTTATCTACTTGAAACTGTAATTTTCTAAAACTGTCTGGGAAAAAAGCTGGGTCTTTTACCCAAAATCAATTTGCATGTTGGGATGGAGCTTTCACTGTGTAATGAAATCATACTCCAGTCTTCAGATAGGTTTGCTTCACCTTAAATGGGACTCTTGTTCTTACCTATAAATTAATAAGTGGCTGAAATTTTTATATGAAGTTATACATAAGGACAATTTGTTCCCAGCTGGCTACATCCAGGATGCTCAAAATACACACTGAACCAAAACACTTCCAAAAATACACATACGTTCTTCTTGGGGGAGTGAAGACGCTGAAATGATCCGTCAGGAAGACCATCCCCGTCAAAGCATCAGTTCTAAGTGAAGCCAAACAGTTTTATCTAAACTCATCATTGCTCAAGGGGATTTAACTTAAAAAAATAAGTCTTAGTAGAGTTTTAATTAATTGATTCATTTTTAACGAATTCAATTCCTAAGAAGAGCATGGCCTTCAATATTCTCTGCTTGCCTAGTATTCCATTTTCTTGAGGATCCGTTCAGCAGTCTTTTGCCCCATGCATGACCTGAGAAGACCTGGGGAGATTCTGCCCAGTGGATTTCCCCGCAGAAGAGGCAGCATCTTACCCTGCATGAAGAAGGAGCTAGGGAAAGTGCTGGCTGCTGGTTTCGAGGAAGGGTAGCCTGGCGAGTCCCTATTGTAGTCGGCAGTGCTTGCTGATGGAGCATAGACCTGAGGAAGGAGAGACAATTTAGTTTTCCTTGCTGCATTGAACAAAGCACCTCAAGGTCCATTACTTGAGAAGAAGCAGGCACTAAATGCTAAATTTCTATCATGTCCATCCCAGATCTGTCAAACCCTAGAACACTACCCCTTCCAGAATACAGAAAAACCATCACCACCACCACCAACAACAAATGCTGAGTATATCTGTGTGACTGGAAAACCGGGGGGCGGGAGGGGTGGATATTTTCCAGTCGTAGGCAAGAATACCGCGAACTATGTCTTGTTAAATGTATTATATAATACCCACAGGGCTGTCCTGTCCAAGCATCCTTTTTTTTTTTTTTTAAACATAGACAGCCTCTGAGCACCTGAAAGGTGAAAACAGAAGGGCATGCGTCAAGCCTCTCCCTTTTACTTGAACTTTGAATTAAAATTTTTACTTCTCAGAGAAAGAGACAGAGACCCAGAAAACGAATACACTATCCAGACCACAGAAAGTGACAAATACATCTTGGAATATTAAATTCCCATAGTGTCAGCTTTTTGCAGAGCTGCATGAAAAAAGACCATTAAAAGCCCAGATCTACATAGACCACCAACAATCAGCATGTACACAGGAAGAGGGGGGAGCACTCCTTTATAGCTCTTATTATATTTGTGTGTGCAATAAACTTAAAAAAAGTGTGCCAAAATCCTAATTTACTGAACATTCGTTTACTAATACTCATGAGAGTTGGAGAACCAGTCCTTTATAAAAATAGCCTGTGTATTTTCTTGTTTAGGTTTCCTTTAAAGAAGAGAGCATAGTGGAAAAGCATAAATTCATAAGGTATAGTTTAACTTTAATTGGTTCCCCCCTTGCCTTTTCTGCTAAATATAATTTTTTTAAATCCCTATTTTCTTTTGCTCCAAAAGTTCCTCTCTCCAGATGGTCGGAGAGACTGAAACACTGTCATCCTCTTGATGAAAATGGATACCTTCCTGCCTCCATTTTGAAGCAGGCAGAGGCTCACAAAATTGGCAGAGAGCCTGCAGTGATATTCACAGGTCACAGCAAAAGAAAGAGAAATTCACCAATAAAAAGGCAACTGCAGAGTTACCAAAAAATACTCCCATTTTTTTACAGTGCACATCGAATAAACACCCTAAGAAAAATTATATAATTGCTCTCAGAACACCATGAATCACAAACTAAGCATTAATACAAGGTTTAGGATTTCACAAAGGATAGGTCCGCAGAGACAGATGTGGCAAAATATGCATACACACACATACATCAAATAAATGCTACATATGCCCCACAGTGCCCTTGAAAATTGGGAGGTCCTGGAGATGGGACAAAACAAAAACAAACCAGAAAAACCTAGGCACGCTTTAGAAAACAAGGAATTTTCCTAAGTCATAGAGGGATATAAGCCCCATATTACATGGGCTATACTTCACTTTATTTTTTAGTTCTCCTCACATTTTAAATATATAAATGTCTATTTCCTTCTATTTCCACAGAGCTTACAAAAAGGAAGAAATCTTCTCAATTATCTCTAAGAGACAAAGAATAAACCTTAACCCAGGAACCCCCAAACAAATCAATACCCTAAAGTTCTGTCAAGCGAAACCCAGCATTTTCTTGGGAACTATACAACTAATAAACCGTTTGGGAAATGCTACTGAATGTATTTAGAGGAGGTCTTGAGAGTAGGATAACAAGATGAAGGAAACCTTACTATCTAGAGAAAGGGGAAATTGAAAATCAGATTGCCTCTGTGGTATTATCTATAGTACAGGCTGTTAGCCGGACAGCTGTTTGGCCATTGGTATTAATACAAGCTAAGTGTACTACGTATCACCCCAAGTTTCAGAAATTAATGTATGTACTGTAAAAGTGAAAATAAACTGTGACCCACATTATTAAACCATCTTGTATTTGAAAACAATCAAAATAAGTTCTTCTAGGATTATATAGTTTAATTTTAATTATATTCTACTACATTAACTTTAAACTTGTCATGTATATTATTATGTCAACACCATGTGATGGCACCTAACAAGTTTCACCTTTTTTCCCGATTTGGGCAGAATTGGTTGATATTTCTTTTGGGAGATAAGGACATATCTTTGGTAATTCTACTCATGTATAAGGAGGCTACTTGGACTATGAATTATGATCGAGTTCAAAGATCTAAGAATAAGATCATTTATTCAAAATTCTTAAGTACTGCCTGCATAAACAAGGGGCAGGCAGAGAGGGAGACAGAGAATCCCAAACAGGCACTGTCAGCACAGAGCTCGATGCGGGTCTCGAACTCATGAACTGTGAAATCACAACCTGAACCAAAATCAAGAGTCAGACACTTAACCGACTGAGCCACCCAGGCACCCCAAGACTCTTCATATAAGATGAAAATCTTATTAACAAGAAATGGACCATTGTTTATGGTAAAAAAAGGCATCTTTCCCACTTCAAATGACCTTTAAGGTAAAGTGCCCTATAGAACTGTTTATATAAATACACCTTGCACAGAACTATTGTACTTTTTTTTCAAAGACTTTATTTTTAAGTAATCTCTACACCCAACATGGGGCTCGAACTCACAACCCCAAGATTAAGAGTCACATGCTCTGCTGACTGAGCCAGCCAGGCACACCTATACTTTTATTTAGTTCAGCTCCCCTCCTCCATTTTAATAAGAAATTTGAAAATGGAATGGTCAAAGCAACCGCTCAAGATCTGCAATTTGCCCTACATGCACAACTATCAGTGGCACTTTATTTTAGGTTACTTTCTTTAAAAATAGTGGTAGAGGTGTAAGATGATATTTATGAAAACAGATTGATCATAATGCTCATACTTCAATTTATCCTAAATATTTTCATCTTTAGTAACCTGGATGACCAGGAAGCTGCTTCATTATTTTTACTTCAGTCAACTATTTTGCCAATTTCTCAATCAAAAGACTTCAAGGTATGGGTTTCAATAATGTATTTAATAGAGACACTAAATTCAATAAGAAAAGCTCACATACAACTGATTTTAATTATGCTATTTTAGGTAACTAGAAAGATGATTTGTTAACTAAATATATATATCTTTAATATAACAGAACAATGCCAAACGTCCCAGATACCTTCAAATAGTTAGAATCATTTTAGTGACTAACACCAAAAAATCAGTCCAATGAAAAATGAAATAAAAATCCCAAACTCTAGTTCAGTATATTGAAGTGACCCTATCTATGAAACATCAGAAAAGTCTAACGAGAAACAAAAATCTACACTTAGTTTTTCTCTGATAAGGCCGCTTAGATCAAGGTGACTTTTGGCATTCTGACTCCTCCCACAAGAGTAACCAAAGAAGCGTGAAATTTTGGTTGCAAAACTGGAAATGGGAAACTTGGCCCAAAGCTCATAGGCTGCAGCTCTTTTAGTGAACTATTTGTTGAATAAAAGCTTCATGGCAAACTAGTGGCAAAGTATAGTTTATGTTCAAATTTAGCACCATTATGTTTTCTCTTACATTTCTGAATTTAAAACAAAACCATGCATACAGAAATCTGAGTTTAACAAATCTCTCTAGATAACACTAACCCCTGCACTGATAAAAATAAAAAAAAAAAACATTTTCATACTATGTATTTGGTTTTTGTTGTACTTTGAGAAGTATTACTATATTATATTAGCAGTTCCATCCAATGTTCCTGGTTATCCTTTGCTCAGTCATCAAAGAAATAATACAGTACCTTCTTTTAAATAGAACCTTTGCCTATTAGAAAAGAAAACCAATCCCTCCCCCTCCCCAATCAACCCTCAGTTTGTTCTCCACATTCAAGAGTCTCTTATGGTTGGCCTCCCTCTCTGTTTGAAACTATTTTTTCCCCTTCCCTTCCCCCATGGGTGATGGGCGTTGAGGAGGGCACTTACTGGGATGATCACTGGGTGTTGTATGTAAGTGATGAATCACAGGAATCTATCCCCAAAACCAAGAGCATGCTGTTTACACTGTATGTTAGCTAACTTGACAATAAATTAAAAAATAAAATAAAGTCTTCCATTGTAGAAAGAGGGGAAGAAAAGTTAAATTTGGATTTCTTTCTTTTTCACTCTGCTCTGTAGCTTCCTCAGTGGTTAGGCCACAAATTTACTAGCTTTATGCCATTGAAAAGTTGAATAATAGTGCTGCTATTATGTTGATTATCTGAACAAATGTGACTTAACAATCAACTAACTGGTAAAGGCAGGATTTAAGTGGGTCATCAGTCCATATTCTTTCCATTAAAAAAAAACAAACACAATTTCTTGCTCTTAAAAGGCAAAAAGAGATATTTTATTTCATTAAAATTTTTTTAAACGTTTGTTTATTTTTGAGAGGGTTGGGGGAAATGGCAGAGAGATAAGGGGGCAGAAGATCCAAAGCAGGCTCCCTGCTGACAGCAGAGAGCCTGATTTGGGGCTCGAACCCTCAATCCGCGAGATCATGACCTGAGCTGAAGTCAGATGCTTACCTGACTGAGCCAACTAGGCACCCCCAAAAAACACATTTTAAATTATCAACACAAGGCTGTACTTTGACCATACTTTATAGAAATATTCTCATGGGGGTTTCATAATTACCTTTTAAGAAAGTAAAACGTGATAAGGCACGTTCATAGTAAAACCAATACATATTAATGTTACTTGCTTCCTGAAGTGGGAAGCTAAATTTTAAGGGGATAAAGAGAAGTGGCTACAGACCATGTGTCACGAGGTGTGTCAACTGAGTGGGGCTGGGTGATAACCACTGGGCTGTACAATGTACCTTTAAATTCCTTACCATTACTACCCCTTTGGGATTCTGCAAGAACCATCTGAACACAGAATTTTAACAGACTTTCAGGCCCTTAAAGAGAGTTGCTGTATGCTCCATAATGAGTAGAAAATAAAGCAGAATTATGCCTCAGATGCCCAAGTGCTAGCAGGGTTCACTTACTAGTTTAGACCTTGGAAGATTTTATAAATATTCTAAACTGTGACAGTGAAACACGCAAATGACAAGAGTTTATAGTGTGCTGTGTGTGATGTTCACAAACCTAGGCATATGCTTTGATGCTTCCCAGCATCTAATGGGGAAACATACTTAAAGGTAGATCAGCTCACTACTCAGACAACTGGGCTAGACTCTCAACTCTTACAATATTGTTTGAAAGACATGGGTCACACAGGAAGAGAAAAGAAAGCTTCAGCGCAGTGATACCTCCACATTCAGAAGAGTTAATATGGACTCTGTAATCGTGCCATGTGACCAAGTGAAAGGTATGTTCCTAACTGATCCATAAACCAAGGGGAAGATGTACTTGAAAGAGTCTTCAGAGGGTGTAGAAAAGTCTTTGGCATAATAGTAGAAATTATCCAGCTCTGGAGCTAGACCAACTGGGTTCAGATTCCAGCTCTCCACAATTAATTGTGAGCTGGATGGTGATATCGTGAACCTCAAATTTTTTCCTTTGTGAAATGAAGTTACTCTTTTTGTGAGCATTAGAGATAATATCCGTCAAGCATAATTCTTAATCTGTTGTGGGCACTCAATATATGGTATTATTATTTATATCTTGTTGTAACTCCTAGTCACTGCTTACTGCTATTTTTAAGAAGTGTCTAGAACAGTGCTATCCGGTATACTAGCCATTAGTAATATGTCGTTATTTGAATTAAGCTTAATTAAAATTACATGAAGTTAAATATCCACTCCCTCAGTCATGCTAGACATATTTCAAGTGCTCAACAGCCTTATGTGGTCACTGCTACCATACTGGATATCACTAACATAGAACTTTCCTACTACGGCAGAGTGTTCTGTTGGGAGCACTGGTTTAGACCCATGCTTGTCTGTGAAGAGTTCTCCTGGGCCATACCCTCCTGGGTAACATGTCACCCTCTGTTAGACTGCCTATTACAATAATGCCAGCCCATTTAAGAACTGATATTCTTTCTAGGCTGCAAGAACTAGAAGTTCTTTGGTGGACTAGCTACAGAAGCAACTTCTAGGTATCCCTAGTACGTAGCATATAGAGGGTGGTGATAAATGTTGATGCTACTGAATGGCAGGATATTTACGTTTTAGTTTTATTTATTATTTTTAGAGTTCCTTGTACTACTACATATTTTTTAAAGTCCTTTTTAGAACCATCTGCCAAAATTCCTGCAAACTGCACCAAGTGGGACACGAGGCAAGAGTATCTGTGACTCTCGGTTTCTGGATGTGTAGGAAGCAGAAGAAATTCTTCAACTGCAATTCTGTCCTTGGCCCTTAGTGTCTTTGGCAAAGGAATTATAGTTAGACATGGTGTGATCACTTTTTCTAGACGATAAAAGTTGAACAGATGTTTAAGTTTTTCTGATCATGTGGTTTCACATTATTGGTAATTGGGTCCCTCTCTTCTACTCTCTCTTCATTTTTAATACTTTTTCTTTTTTTAAAATCTTTTTATTTGACTTTTTTACAGCTTCTCCTTTCTCTTTTCACTTGCTGCCCTCTGTCCTGTCTCTAAGCATCATATTTCTAAAGCTCAAATGCTTTCGACCTTATTTTACAAATGAGCAAAGGAAGAGGTTAATGGACAGAGCCCAGGGCCCCTGACTTTGCATCCAGTCCCCTTGGCACTCTCCTTTCTAAAGTCTTTTCTACCTTTATAACTTAAATATTCTAATGGGCAGTAAAGTGGCATAAAAGGTTAATAAACAGATTCAAGTAACGGAGTTGAGTAAGTTATTATAAGGTTTAAAGGCAGTTAATAATGCTCAAGGGCATATAACAGGCAGTAAATAATCCAAGAGTGCAAAAAACTAAAACCAACAGCAAACCATAGGAATAAAAATTATTTACGTGATATATTCTCAGAACAATACATACATTAAGTCCAGGAATATTTACCAATGGAAGAAATCCTACTTCATTTCCAGGTAATGGTTAAAAGCCAATTTGCATTGTTGTCACATAAATAGGAAATCTATTTAGAGATAACACATGAATGTCTGCAGTATATTGACAAACTGATGGGTATAAATAAATGGAAACATTCAGAGGTGTAGGTTATTGAAACTGTGAAGCTTTTATGGCCATCTAAGTCACTTGAAAGTTTTATAGGAATTAACCAAATAGTTCTAAATGCCCTAAAATAACTCCTAGTAAGAAGAGTTTCTTTATTCCACAAACTATCTTTATTGGTAGTCGTAAAAAAAAAATCACATTTATCGAAATGTGTGAAACATACCATTAATGTATATGATATTCCTATTTTATTTTCACTAACAAGTAATTACCTGTTTTCACTCTGTCATATTGCATCACGAAGAGAATATATGATCCCCCTAAAAGAAATTCCTGAGTATGTAATATATTTAAGAACACAATTACTCTGAACATACATCTATACATTCCATCACAAACATCACATATAATTTTTCCATTTTCTACATGTCAGCTGAGTTTTGATGATCTGTGCATGATCAGATCAGTATATTAAATCTAAAGCTAAATCCTATAAATGAATTACAGCCAAGAGTTTGACTCTTCTCAGCCACCACATTTCCTTTTCCGGGTTAAGTAGTAGTAAAATTGTGAGAATTTTAATTCCTTTCTTTGTTTGTATCTTTACCAATCAAATTCTGTAGCTGGAAGACATCACAAAGACCCAAAAGAAAGCCACAGGAAGGAGAAGGAGGCGCTGAGCGATCCCTAAGGGTTCAGGCTCCAGAGTTGCATAAGCATGAAGACATGGGTGGCCCGCAGCAATGCCTTTCCCTGCAAGTGCACCCCCGCTGCAGCGAGATCGGAGATTATACAGTGCAAAAGTGAGCTGGACCCAGTATTAAGCGTGCCTCCTGCGTGCAACCCCTGCCTCCCTTCCAGGAGCTAAGAAAAACCTGGTGTTCTTTATGGGCAGGCAGCTCTACCTTATTCTTTCTTTTCTTCAAATAAAAAGGCAAGGATATTCTTATATTTTTTTTTACATAGCTAGCTGTAGTATATTTTTCAAATCTCTGGATCAAATTTCAAACTCTAAAAATAAAGGGAATCTATATAGCCTTTGACATGTATAAATATTTACAAGGGAGGAAAAAAAATCCTGTTTCAATTTTTTAAAAAAGCACTAAGAATTACTAATAATTGTACAATAATATTATTGTAATTTGAATCTACGTAGTGCTCTATTATTTTAGAAAGATTTTCAAGGTGTTATCATTGCAAACCTGAGATAGTTAAACACCCGGGAGAGGTATGATTTGGCTTACTCTGTTATGATATAATAGATATTAAGTCATACATATGATAAACTAGATCTATCATAGATACAGAACATTTGAGGTTTTTAAAATTTTTTATTTATTTTGAGAGTTTGGGAGGGGCAGAGAGAGAGGGAGAGAGAGAATCCCAAGCAGGCTCTGCGATATCAGCACGGAGCCTGACGCAGGGCTTGATCTCCCGACTGTGAGATCATGACCTGAGCTGAAATCGAGAGTGGGATGCTTAACGGACCAAGCCACCCAGGTGCCCCAGAACATTTGAGATTTTAAGGTGTTTCCACTTATTATCCTATACCCATCTCAGTAATATATGCAGGAGTTACCAAATAGAAACAAAGAAAAGAAGTAAAATCATAGCTTAACACCCTCCAGAAGTGGAAAAGGACCTGGTCCCAATGCCTACCAGACCAAAGCTCTTGTCACACTTGGCATGAGAAAATAATGTTGATGATAAAAATAGCTAACACTGTACTTAGGATATGCCAGACACTATTCCAGAAAAAAAAAAGTACATGTACTCATTTTGTCTGTACACTAACACTGCTGTTGTATTATCGTCTTAATTTTACAAATAAGAATCTAAGAGAAGGTTAAGTAAGTTGATCAAAGTCACATAGCTAGTTAAGTGGCAAAATGGGCAAAATCACGTAGTTCAGTTTCAGAGTTTGAACTGTAACTACCATTCTCCACCATTATCTCTTAGCAGCTAAGAATTCTTTCCAGGGTGTTCATGGACTTCCTACCAAAACCCAGCTTTGTGAATCCTGGGTCCCTTATCTATATGCCCTGACCGTTTTGCAGCCAGGGGGCTAACAGAATGCCTCTTTGCCTAAAGAGAAGAACACAAGGTGATCACAGTCCAGGGGGCACAAAGGAGGCTCCGATGTGCTGCTTCAGGAGGACCATTCATCTGTCTTCCAGGCATGAAGCTGAGCAAAGAAGCAGCAGGTATCAATACTTTTGTTCAACAGAACTGAAGTCAGAGAGAAGTGAAGTAATCTGCTGCCAGTTACATTGGCATTTAGCGGTGAAACCAGACCCAGGACTAAATACCAGGACACTAAACTGATAAAAAGCACCATATTATTTCTTACAGCATTCAAGTGAAGTGCTAACACAGTTCCGCCTGTGTGTACTAGCCTCTGGCTCCAAATACTTCTTTTTATTTTTACACCTGCATTTCTCTTGCTCTTGGCACGAAGTGAGCAGACACTGTATGTTTGCTATTACTTTCAACGTGGTATATCACAGGAATGCCCACTGCCAACATTCTGAGTACCTTGGCCCTAGCTGAGAATGCCTTAAACTGATTAAGTTACACCTGGCTAAAGATCTCTTGAAACACTTAATTGCACAAAATTTGGTCCAGGTGAAACCTGACGTCTTCCTGGTTACATTCCTTATGTTACTTATTCACATGGGACTTGGCTTCCTCACCAGGCTCAGGATTGGCACACATAAACGACTGTGGATGTTAAGTGCATCACAACTCTTTAATATGTTCCAAACACCTAACCAATTTGTTTCCAAGCTCTTATTTATTGACTGCTCACTGGAAATTAAAGGTAATGTTAAGAAGAACATGACTTCTAATTTCTATTAATTATTATTTCTACTTATTTTAAACCTTAAACAGATGTAACTGAATTATTTTTATCTCTACCGCTATCACATCAAATTCATGATTGTTCATTATTTCTAACAGATCACATCCCATTTCAACACTATTTTTTCTCTTTGGCAACCAGTTATGTGCTTTTTTTAAGACGACACCTACTGTTTCTTTAGGAGGTGCTGGAACATCAAAATAGTGTTGGTTAAATACGCCAATAAATAGCTTTGTGACCTCTGAAAGCATTGTTTCGTCAATTAAATGAGGGCAGCATATCTTCCAGATGAAAACAAATTTTAGGATTCTAAAACAAAGAGAGAAATCAATTTGAGGTTTATTCCAATGTTGATTCTTGTTTCTTCAATAGTCAACTGAATGCTAAGAAGGCCTGTTCAATATAGCTGACCGCAGAAACAACAAGGTTTAAACAAATATTATGAAAAAATGTGCAAGTGTGCTGTGTGTGTGTGTGTGTGTGTGTGTGTGTGTGTGTGTGTGTGGTACTGGGCATGAAACAGGCTCAAGTAGTGACTAAGTACATGCACGAATGAATGAATGAATGAACACACTGAACACAAGATACACGCCAAACTAAGAATAACATCATAAAATAAACATTCATTGTTCTGCCAAAACAGATTTTCATACTCTTCTCTGTTTGAGGGGTGAAGACAATGATCTATAATGGTCCGTACTTAAGGGTTCTAAGAATATTCCCCATCCCTTTCCTTTTGAACTCAAGTTTATAGGTTGATGACTAAAGACTAGAGCTGATATCCTCCATTGGATGTTATTTAATAGATGTGTCTTTTAAAATGGGATGTAAGCTCAAATAAGTTTGGGTACCACTGGGATAAACAAGTAACTTCAATGCTGCAGACCTTAATCAATGAACATTACCATGAGGGGTAAAAACCTATATCCCTGGAAAAAGTCCCATGGTCACAAACCCATTTTTCAACATATTTCCAATCATCCTCCATCTCAGGAAATGTTATCTTCTGCTAGCAGCTGAGAATTCAACATGATGAGTTCTCAGATCTTTTCTCAAGAAGTCACTTTTGAAAGAATGCGAGAAAAGTGAAGAAGTTATGAGGGTACAGAGAGGGCTTTACAAGAAGAGAAAACACGACCAAAGAAAAATGCCAGTTACGTTATAGTTGGAACTTGCGCAACCTGAAAGTGCTATTCCTGTCCCTCCAATCCCAGGTCTTCAGGGCCGCATTTGTCTATATTAAGCACAGACAATGGCCCGAGAGCCATCATTCCGAAGTACATGTTCCTTCCCAGGAAGCAAGAGGGATTAGAGAGAAAGTTGTGTCAAACAAAAGCTGAAAGACACTTTCAAAAGTAGGGACCCAACCAAGTAAGAATAAAAAGCCAGAAAGACCAAGGTTCTAACTGATACTACAAAGACAAGAGGAATGGTCAAAGAAACAATTCACAAAAGGGGATATGTACTTCTCTAGATACCTTCTTTGCTTGAACTTAACAGTGGAAAAGAGAGTAAAATTATATGAATGATCATTATAGAAAGTTAGTATCTTGATAGTGTTTTAAATTATAAAGACTTTCTGTTTTCATTACCTTAGTTAAGAATCACTTTGGGGCGCCTGGGTGGCGCAGTCGGTTAAGCGTCCGACTTCAGCCAGGTCACGATCTCGCGGTCTGGGAGTTCGAGCCCCGAGTCAGGCTCTGGGCTGATGGCTCAGAGCCTGGAGCCTGTTTCCGATTCTGTGTCTCCCTCTCTCTCTGCCCCTCCCCCGTTCATGCTCTGTCTCTCTCTGTCCCAAAAATAAATAAACGTTGAAAAAAAAAATTTAAAGAATCACTTTGAGACAGGGGCGCCTGGGTAGCTCAGTTGGTTGAGCTTCCGACTTTGGCTCAGGTCATGATCTCCTGGTCTGTGAGTTTGAGCCCTGCGTCGGGCTCTATGCTCACAGCTCAGAGTCTGGAACCTGCTTCAGACTCTGTGTCTCCCTCTCTCTCTGACCCTCCCCTGTTCATACTCTGTCTCTCCCTGTCTCAAAAATAAATAAATATTAAAATTTTTAAAAAAAGAATCACTTTGAGACAGATTATCTATCCAAGAAGTCAACCATCTCACCCATCTTATACACTGGGAGACAAAAGATGGGAGAGATTTTACATGACTGGATGGGGACAAAGGGGGGGCTATGATCTAGCTAGGGTTTTCATTCCAAATCAGAATTATTAGCACTTGATCAGAATGTCCTTCCAAATTGCCTACAGTCTAAGGAATCTGGAGATCAAATTTCTGTATTAGTAAAGGAGAGCTACTAATGTTAACTCGAGTACAAGATGAACTCTATGCTGTGCTTAGTGCATCAGCTTAACCCTGGGTGCTTGAAACAGATGCCTTCATCTTCTGCTTGCTAAGAGAATTGTTACGAATAGTGAGTTTACAATTTGGTGAGGTTTTGAACAGGAATCATTGCCCTGGTATACTGTAAAATCATTACCCCAGCTCCCGTTTACAAAGGTGAAAAAAAAAAAGCATGAATTATCTCTTTTCTGTCAAAACATATGGCCCTGGGGTGCTGGGTGGTTCAGTCGGTTAAGCGGCCGACTTCAGCTCAGGTCATGATCTCACGGTCCGTGAGTTCGAGCCCCGCGTCGGGCTCTGTGCTGACAGCTCAGAGCCTGGAGCCTGTTTCTGATTCTGTGTCTCCCTCCCTCTGACCCTCCCCCGTTCATGCTCTGTCTCTTTCTGTCTCAAAAATAAATAAAACGTTAAAAAAAATAAAAAAAAAACATATGCCCTAACTCCTTTCAACTAAAAGCAACCACATGAAATAATTATCAAATCTATGACTCTGTGACACAGACTGAAATGAAAAAAAAGTAAGTGTTCAAATTGTCAATGCCTCTGTCCAATCAACCACTTCTTTATTATCCATTCAAGTACCTGCCCCTCTCTCACACACAGGGCAAACTTTTTAGTAAAACCAGCCAGCAATATTTCACTGATGTAATGCACAGCAGAGATTTTAGCTAGCACAAGGCTAGGTGCTTTGATACATAAAAAACAAACAAACAAGCAAGCAAACAAACCTAGGACTCTAGAATTGTCATTGGGAGCCAGTCAGGAGAACTCTGATGTATAACAAGCAACTAGAAAACATGTGTAAATGACTAGTATTTATTATCCCTTTAGAACAGGGTTATTCAAAGAAAACTTCTTAAAGGAAATGGGGGGTTAATCAAGAAGGGCAATAATATTCCTGAAAGGGGACTGGGCAACAGAACAGATTACCACCAATAAATAGTGCATCTCTTCAGGCACATTTAAAATATAATTGACTGTCTCTAATATTTGAATTTCAGACATTTTTTTTCATTTGATCTAAGTTTTCTTGATTTTAAAGATATACAGTTTAATGATCTGCTACTGGCTACCTCAAATATTTTTTTCTGGAATGATAAGGGCATAAATAAATATAAACAACAGTAATTACTTTAACAATAAAAATTACAGTAAGAATGCCCCTTTGATTTTTTCCCCAGGGGAAAAAATGCCTTTGATAACTAAATTACTTAGTTCAATAATTTTGAATCTTCAAAACTAGAAATGTAAAATCCAGATGATCGTTTAATATTAAGATACGGGAAGCAGTTTAAAATTCTCAATGTTAAAGAAATTAATGAGAAACTTTTTTTTACAAGAAGAGGAACACTGCAGTTTTACATAATAAAAGGCCAACAATTGATTTTTGTCTTTTTTTTTCTTCCTTGATAAATTAGTATCTAATGAGAATTTGAGAAAAATACAGAGAAATGTTAAAAAGAAGCAAGAGGATATTTCCTTTTTTCTTTTACCTGCCAGAGAAACATCCATTAAACATATAGTTCTTTGCTTATATAATGAGGACCCATTAGGTCCTTTGACTGGAACTTCCCAATGCTAGGTAGACCTGGAATTTCCTAATCTCTACATAGATGGATTATGTGTCTACCATGGATGTATTTGTGCACGCCTGCGTGCATCCTTATTTGTGTCTATGATAATATTACAGGTTTGTAAGACACAGCAGCAGCGGGATGGGAAGGATCTGTTTAATGAGTACAGGGTTTCCTTTGGGCATGACAGAAATGTTCTGAAACTAGACAGAAGTGGTCGCTCAACATTGTTAATGTATCAAATACAACTGAACTGTTCATTTTTAAATGGTTGATTTTATGTCATGTGAATTGCACCTCAACGAATGCAAACAAAACAAAACAGAGTAGCAAGCTCATAACAAAATATTCGTGAGGACCTATCTGTGGGAAGATGGTATTCCAGTAGTAGAGAGGACCAACAGGGTCAAACTTCCTAAGTAATATGCCTTGTCATCAGCTGCTAGACGGAAAACTTAGGTAAATAACGTAGATTTCTTAGGAGACGAGGCTGTCCTTCCACTGCAATAAAAACTGCGCTCTTATCAAAGTCACTCATGATCTCTTTGTTAGCAAACTCAATGTTCTTCATTCTACCAAGATGCACTTAGGGCTTCATGGGAGCATACATATGTCAAACTTCTCAAACTGTACATTCAAATATGTATGATTTGTTGTATATCAATTATACTTCAATAAATCTGTTAAGGAGGTTTTTAAAAAAGAAGGTGAACTTAAGATTCTCTTTCATTGCCAAAATATCTTAAGTGAGTTAACTAGCTATAAATAATGGGTCTCCAATGTGCTCTAAGGAGCAAGAGACCATCTTTCCACTTTTGATTCCATCACTCATTAATTGACTACAGGTAGGTCATTAACCTCTCTTTCAATCTGATGATATTTCTTTGGTAAATAGAGATAATAACATCTGCTGCTACACAGAGATGCGGTGCAAATAAAACAAGATCATGCACTGAGAAAACACCTTGAAAAAGTATGGACCTCAAGGTATCTAATTTGTATAGCATGTTCAGCGCCCTAATGACACTTGCAGTATTTTTTGATGGTGATGAGTCTGTTTTCTTTAATGGAAGACTTCTGAATATGAGAACAACCTTCTTAATATGAGAGCAATATGAGAGAGAGAGAGAGAGAGAGAGCAAGCCCGTGTGCATGAGAGTAAGTGGGGGAGGGGCAGAGAAGAGAGAGAGAAACCCAAGCAGGCTTTGAGCTGTCAGCACAGAGCCTAATGCTGGCTTTGAACTCACGAACCGTAAAATTATGACCTGAGCTGAAATCAAGAGTCAGACGCTTAACCGACTGAGCCACCCTGGTGCCTCAAATATATTTCATCTTCTAAACTTTCCCAGCATTTTACTTTAGAAATGTGTGAATTTTAGGAAGAATAGAAGTCATTTTTCCAATAAAACGCTATGGGCTCTTTAGGGGCAAAGGATGTAACCTGGAGCACATTGAAGGCAATGGCTTGACCACAGCAGGTGCCCAATAAATAGTTACTGGGCAAACAAGGGAAACAGCCAAAGTAAAAGAGGACCAATTCTTTCCTTCACTTACAAAGTTTACATGGCAGATTTTTAGCACTGAAGCGCCTTACACAAATATATATCTCGGGTATCTCTGTTGAGAAAAATCATCCTCTGAATCACGAATGGCTTCTTCAAGGTACTGTACATGAGGGTGCACCTCTGGCCTCATAGCAAGAAGAGGACATCAGACGGAGATAACGTAGATGTGAAAGATATGACACTGTAGTTGCACAGACGTCCATCACCGGGTGTGCAAAACTTCAAGGAACTCATCCGTGTAGACTTTATGAATATCACTGACTTGCTCTACTTGTGATACCTGTTTCTTAGTTTCTGGGTCCAGATTTTAAAAATAAAGATTGCATGAAACTATAACAGTCAGTCCATGCCTTTAATTCTCCAAAAAAAGGGTGAGAAACTTAAACAGAAGTCACAGGCATGTTAAGAGCACACATCACCTTTAGTGGGGTTTTCCATCATTTCCATTTAATAGGAACCTCTAAACAGACTGGACTCTGAGAGAGGCATAACTCAAAATACAAGCCTCAAGCTGCACTCACCTCTTCAAAAACTCTCCCTTTCCATCTGCCATATGATTTGTCCTGTCTTTATGGCTCTGTTCAGATCTGTTTCATCTCATTGGTTTGTATGGCTCACTTTGCCCTTTGCATGTCTTCTATCTTGCATTACTGTCTTCTGTTTTATATTTATGATCTGTTTTCCCAAATATGTTCCAATTCCCTGTGGTGTGTGTGTCTCATTCTCCTTTCCTTCTCTCTCTCTCTCTGGTAGATAAAGATGCTTGCTGCTCATTTTCTGGTGGTGGTGATGATGACAATGACCACGATGATGGAAAAGCAGCCTGCCATGCCCTTTCTCCACCTCTTTACCCTCCCTCCACACCCACTACCCAGCAGAACTGCTCAAGAGCTCACGGATGCTGCAGCCAAAGGTCACTGTTGTCTCTCAGCAACATCTGACACCATTCACTTCTTCCTCCTTCTAGTGAAATTTGCTTCCCTTGGCTTTGGTGACTAGGTTTTCCCGGTGTTCCTGCTATCCCTCTGGACTTCTAGCTTCAATGACCTCTTGGGCATACCCATTCGGAGGGCTCCTTATTACAGTCATGATAAAATTTCAACTCCTTCATAGGGTACACAAGGCACTTTATGATCTGACCACTGTTGATCCTTTCAGTCTCTGTTATCCTCTGGCACCATGAGCTCCAGTCAGGTAACAGTATATGTCATGCTCTTCCTTGGTCCATTTATTACCTTTAAATTTGCTGCTTAATACCCATTCATTCTTGGACCTCACTTCCTCTAGGTCAAACGTGGGACAGGTGTCTCCTCCTGTGTCCACCTCTGGCTGGCTGTGCTCCCCCAACAGTGCATTATCAAACTACATTTTGCCGGCCATTTCCTTATCTATCTCATGTCTGTCTTGTTTAGAGCTATATTCCAGCACCTTACGCATGGGAGGCATTGAAGCTTGTTACCGCCATTTGAGTGAAGGAGTTAGGAAAAGTACATTAAAATGTTTTTTTCAACAATCAAAATAACTTCCCGAAATAGGAAAGATGAAACCCACCACCTCTCTAAAACTTCAAACTGATCATCTCAGATGATGGTGCTAATCCGAAGAACAGATACAAGACTTTGTCCAAACACACGTCAATGACTTACCTTCAGTGGGAAAAGCCTGGAGCTCTGGCTGGTTTTGTTCCCTAAATTCCCCTGTGTTCTGGTCCTGTACTTAAAGCCAGATGCCAAAGAACAAGATACCAAGAAGAGAGAATAAGAGGTCTCTAAGGTCTCTGCAGTGGTCCCAGGACTTAGAATCCCTAATGCTGGCTCCCTTGAGTACATTGTGGAAAAGAGAAGGCAAATTTCTCCCACCTACAGAGAAGGCCACGGAGCTCAGGCATGAAAGAATGGGACTCTGAGCTTGGTAGCATATGGTTGAGCTATTACCATAATGCCAAGAGGGTACCATTCGTCTTCAGGAGGCTTTTACCTGCAGCAGTTTATCACTTTGGTTTAACAGGCAACATCCATTTCTGGGCCAGTTTTTTTTTTTGTTTTTTTTTTAATAAGGATGCTTTTCTTCTGTTGCACAACAGTCACACCAAAGAGAGCCATGCCAGTATGACTGTTCCTAAAGGTGCGGTGATCTGTGTGGTGTTTTCTAAAAGAGTCGGTTGTGAACCAAGTGAGTGAGAAAATGCTAAGATTTGCATTTTCTTGGAATGTGATGCTATTTTTGAGCTTCTAATTGAAAAAACTTAAACTGTGAGTAATTAAGTATGGGGAAGCACACCAAAGGTGGCTCGTAGTTAGGCACATGGTAAACCGATTTGCCATTGAACTGGGAGGCTAAGATTTGGGGTAGGTGAGCGGAGCCATGCCTTGTGTTTGTTCAGTGTCTCAAAGTAGTTTTCAAATGTCATGGGCTCAGCAAAACCCGAAACACATTTTCCCAGCACTTCTATTTTTCAACCCATGTGTATTTCGAGAGGCGCTTCATTCATATGCTTCTGATTTATTTACATGCAAGTCATCAGAACGTTGTTTTGTGCGAACTATCCAATGTCCAGGAAGCCTGCTGAGCCTTCCCTTTGAGGTTTTTTTTTTTTTCCCCTTAGGATCAGGAAGCCATGATTTACAAATAGGAAGAAAGAAAGAAAGAAAGAAAGAAAGAAAGAAAGAAAGAAAGAAAGAAAGAAAAGAAGAAAAAAAAGAAAGAAAAGAAGAAAAAAAAGAAAGAAAAAAAGAAAAATAAAAGAAGCTCATCAAAATCCCCACTATTTTTTCCTCAAAGGTTCAAATTTTGTTCAAAAGGAGGTGGTGTAAACGGAGTACAATTCTGCAGTTGGCAGACTTCGCAGTTTCCTGTTCCTAATTGACATCGCCCTTCTAGATGGTAGTAATATCTTCCTTGTGGACATAAAAGTGCATATTTGCAATGCATGAACAAGAACAGGTCCTAAAGAGAGGTGATGAGCTCTTCAAAGATTCAGTGAATGTGTTTTGCAACATGGTATCTGGGGCCAGGGAGGGGGGTCTCCACATCAAGAGAGAGGAAAGTAGTTCTCACTTTTCCAGGAGAGTCCTGAGAAAATGAGCACCATTTTTCATTCCACTAGGGACTTCCCAGGCATCTTCTGTCCTCAATTTATAAAAGTTACCCCATTAGGGGTATGTATGATCTGATAGTTGCTTACACACATTAAAAAAATAACACCATAATATTATAAATGTTTCTCCATTTAAAGTAACTACAGACTTAAAAAAAAAAGGAAAAGAAAGAACACTAGTAACTAGTAACACTTTTAGTACTACCAAGGAATGCCTTAGTTGGAGGATCCCTACATTCAGACTTTTGACAAAGCAGCTTTCTTTAATAAGGACTAAGATGCCAAGTATTAAGCACATGTAGGGTTCTGTTTTTTTTTTTTTTTCTCCCATCTTTTAGGATCATTGGTGTCTATATAAATTTGGCCATTTAAAAAGATACTCCAAAATGTAGAAATATTTTAGAGGACTGGAATAAAGTTTCAACAGTGGGTAGTTTTTTTTAAAAAAGGAATTGTATATAAAAAGGTTGCTTTCTCTGTAAACTTACCTAAATTTCAGTCCCAAAACCAAATTAATGCTGGGCAAGGAGCATAAAGCTGGTATCTAACACTATCTCATGCCTCTGTAGTGCGTCTCTAAAATATAAACCCACATTTCCCATCAGACTCTTTGTCCTCTGTTGGGGGGATAGATTAGGAATGCCAGTTAATCTGAGCAGGGCCGGAAAGATTTCTACCTATGCTGCCTTTCAAAACTGAGATATCTCTCTTCCCTAAAACTCTTTTCCATTTTCCCATTTCAAAACCAGAATGGTTAGGGCTGAAAAGATTCAAAAAGTCTTCTCAAATCAAATATCTCCCCAGCACAGCTGCTGTTAAGTGACCCAACATGTTCTCAAACAGGCTTACAGCCCATACACTACATTATTTTGCTATGAGTCCTCACTACCATATATTCCAGGAAAGCAACAATTTAAAAAAAAAATCACCAAATTGGACTTCTCAATACATCGGTCTTTGAAAGCAGTTAATATGGCATGAGCAGCAAGTAGAAATGTTAAGTCTTAAGCTGTCAAACTGAATGGTGATTTAAGGTTATAATATGTGTCCAGTAACTATCAGTCAAATAACCAAATCTCCACTATTAAAATATATGACTGGAGCAAATCAATTAATCACTAGTTACTGTGAATTCAAACACAGCTCAGACGACAAAACTGTATTAAATTGTAGGAACATTACCAAATAGCAAAATATAATCATTATCAAGACTGTTTAAAAAAAAAGACAACAATATAGCAAGCCAATCTGTATATTATAAGGAGAAATTTGGGTAAAGAAAAGGGTAGCCTTGGGCTAATATCTTAAGAAACAGCCAACTGCCATTGTAAAATTATGCTCTGTTTTATCCACAGAGTCTATAACACAGGTATCTCCCTATAATTTAAGTCAACAACTGAAGTTTTTAAGTTTTTACTGCCTTTTGATAAAGATCAGCTCTAATGTGGAAATAAATATGAAGAAGTGTGTCAAGTATTATGGTTAAGTTTCAATAGCTGGCCTTCAGAATAATAATTCACCTTTAAATTTAAAAACCTTCCTGGGAGGACATATTTTTATGTTTTGGTCCTGATTTGTTGGTTTTCAGTTTAAAAGAAGGAGGATGCTAATAGAAACATTCACTCACAAGAAACCACGTTATCGTTTAAAACTATATAAATTCCTAATTGTGAGTAATATTTTGAAATGCAACAGCTGAAGTGAAAAAGTCATAGTCTCATGGGCTACCCATCTGTAGAACAGATTATAAGACATGTGAATTTGAGAGCATTATAGAAAAATGTTACTTGGAAAGAAAACATTTTCACGGGTAGCATTAAAAGTGTCTATAATGTTCTTTTCCCCTCTTTGCCTCTCTGTTCCCCAATACTAGACCTTCTCTTGGCAAACTCACAGATGCAATCCCTGCTGTGCAGCAGTAATGAGGAGCCTCCCTCTGGGTCCCCCCTACTGTCACAAATTTAGTAAGAGAGAAGTCACTGAGTATGAGAGGGATGGGTCTCCAACATCTCCCTTCCGAAGGGAAGTGCTCACACAGACCTACACGCCCCAAAGTGCTCCTCCCTCTTATGGCTGAGATGTACAGGAAGACAGAACCTCACAGAACTCCTGCCCCTATACAGCATATGCTCAAACAAATTCAAAGACGTGTCCTGGATGCGCGCACACACACACACACACACACACACTAATCTCTATTGCTGCCATTTTTCAGTGTCATTTCAATGTTTAACAACCTGAACTAATAGCCATTTTAAAACATGTCCCGAGCTTCTGGAGAGAACCCACTCCCTATCACCCATTTGCTTTTTAACTTTAGTATAATTCCGATCATCTTGATGGACTGACCTTCTCTGGGATTTTAACACAAGAGTGGACAAATTTTTGTTTGTTTGTTTTAATTGAAGGTCCTTAATATGGGCCACATGTTTCTGGTGGTGATTTGGAAGTACAGAGGAGGCAGGGGCAGGGAATGCGGAGTGGTAGAGGGTTGGGGAGGGAAGGGGGGCAAGTGGGGAGGGGCTGGATGATGAAAAGACCAGTTCCACAAGCAAAGCACATTAGCAACCCAGAGTGGAAAGGGCCGGAAGGAAAACCCACCCACCTCACCCCTGCGTTCATTCTATCAACCTGCAATTGCTGCAATCAAAACCATATGTCGGTTCTTCCAGATCTTTCTCACAGGACAAACATGCGAAGGGCCTCAGGCCTGGCGTTGCCATCAAATGGTAATTGATACCATATGAGCCACAAAATAGAAAAGCACATGCAAACAGCAACCTCTCTCACTGCACCCCCACCTCCCAAACCCCTTCTCGGCCCCTTGAGAGGGATGAAATTGCCGGGCTGCTAAGTGCACTGCGCACCGTGAAAAACAAGTGTATGTGGCTCCAGCGACCACCTGTAAATCAGAGAGAAAGGAGGGTCCGCTCGCCAAGAGCTGGTCCCAGAGAACAGGCGAAGGCGAAAGGTCACTCCAGGTTAATACAAGGTCATCGATCATGGGGAAAAATGAGCACAGGTGTGAAGCAGATCACAGGCCTGAGAGCGGAGAATGACCTCCCTGTCCCACAGCACATCCGGCCTGGAGAAAGCTGGTTCCCGCTAAGCCACATCTGTCTTCCTCTCCTACAAGTGAGATAGTGGGAAAGTGGAAACCACTCCCCAATTACAAGGCAATTAGAAGGAAAGAGACTCCAGTCCCGCATCTGCCGTCCCCTTCTCTGAAGCTCTTTCTGCATCCCTTTGTTCTCATCGCAGGAAAAAAAAAAAAAAAAGATCCAGAAAACCTGCTGAGCCGGAGGTCCTGGCAATTGCTGGTTGAATGTAATACAGTAGGTAAAACACGTCTCTTATTTCCACTGACACTGACAAACCACAAGTAGCATACGGCCCTCGCCTCTGCATGTATATATTTTCTTATTAACTCGATCAGGCAGAAATTTGCAGAGATTTGTTTGGATTTAGAAGTCACAACAGAACGTCAGTTTTACAAACCAAGGCTCATTCTGTGGTGAAATGTACAGCTCTGGACCCAACCATTCACCGCACACAGCTATTTGTTCCAATTCTCTAGCAGACGCTTCTGAACAAACAACTAACTTCTTCTAAACACACGCAACGGGTTTAATTTTTCCTCTTTTGCCTATCCCATTATATGTGATATTTTAGTCTTATAGATCTTATGAAGCTTAAATAGTTTCCAGATGGGACTAGGGAGTACAGAACCCTGTAAACACCCTAAGTTATAAAAAGACCAACCAAATACTTAAAACAGAAGAGAAAGATGATAGGACAGTCTTCTTTTGAGAGCAGTTACCTCGTGAGCAAACACCGAGAACTGTAAAAGGGCTGGGGGGGGGGTGGGGGACAGATATCAACTCTCTTTTTCTTCCCCCAAATTCTCAAGGACTGGCTGATTCATCCTCATTTAGGTCGTGTCTATTTATATCTTTTCTAATTACAGCATCCCCCCCCCCTCCAAAAGACTATTTTAGCTCAATTTACAATTCAGTACATCTCAATGGTAAGAAAGCAAAGGCAGGGTTTTCACCTAATGATAAAGTGCATCGCCCCACAGAGGGAGATGGATAAGGCCTATGGATCCCATCCGTTTGCCCCGATTCTCAGCAGGCGACTCTTCCTGAAATTGTGGCTACAAAAGCCCTGCACAAGGTGGTGTTTCCCAAGGATCCTCAGCTTAGAGGCAATCCAGAACCATTCATGACACTCAGCACCGATCCAAGAGAAAAAGAGTGAATACACGAAGGGAGTGAAGTAACAAGGACAGGGAATTAAAATGAAAATCCTGCTGGATGGCGGGAGAGGAAAGAAGGAGGGCAAAGCAGAAGCCAAAGCAGCACAGTGGAGCTCACAAGGGGTCAAATCAGGCAGGCTCGGGGTAACCACTCTGGGGAGACTCTGACCTTACCTCTGCTTTCCCTTCGTGGTCCAGTCAACATAACCCTGTATCTGAGCATCTGCATTGTTTAAATTTCATCCTGTGGTGTTGTTTGCTGATTGGTCAGACATGGCTGACAGCATCAGAACTGCAATCTGACAGACAAGGAGCAAGCAGGACCACAGCACAGAATTCATAATAGGAGGGAGAGAGGGAACTTCAGGCTGGATATATGAACTCAGACCCACAGATGTCTGCTGCGAGGCCTGGGGCTCGCCTAGGGGTGGGAGGGCCTAGGAAGAGACAGGGAGGAGGGCATGGAGGAGGGGAGGTGGGACAAGCCCAGCCACCCGAATGACCAAGTACGAGGCTTCCCTTGGATGGAGCTGCATCTGGACCACGTTTAGCAGCTTGCCTCTTGCCACTCCCAGTTCCTGCCGGGAGCAGAGGAGGCTTCTCTCCAGGAATGCCTTCTTTACAGAGTAAAAGTGGCGTTTCCGGTTTGGGATATAGTACTTGTCCTTTCATTTGCTTGTTTTTCAAAATTTGTGACATTTTCCACAGGACACAGAAGAGGCCAGTTGACAAAAGTGCGCCATCCAGATTTTTGCCGGGGAGAGGAATGGCCTCCGACTCCATGAAACTCTTTAACTATCTGATGGCAGTAAAGCCAAAAGGAGAGGAAAAGAGAAAGGTTGAAGGTGTTTGGAAATGGTTAGTAAAACTGCAGGAGAAATAATGGAACAGAGAGACCAGAAAGGAAATAGCCTGAAAATGCGGGAGCAGGGAGGGGCCGCTACTGCTGACTTACAGGGTGCTTGGGTCTTCACTCTGACCCAAGTTCCTGTTTCCCTCCAGGTGGGCAGGAGCCACTGGGAGCAACAGTGGCTGGCCACGGACCACTCTCTCCTCTCCCCATTTGCTCCCAGTATGTGTACACACACATACACACACACACACCTTCAGTTTACTGGACAACAGGTACAACTGAATTTACTTGCTATAAATGTAAGATCACTTTCCCTCATGAAAATATATATTCAGAGTTTTCACCTCCAGTTAAGGATGGATTGGATTTGAATACTGGCCTTCACGTCCCCTTTACCCAGAATCATGACTGCACAATTCGGTGGCGGGGGGGGGGGGGGGGGGGGGGTTAGTAGATTTTTAAAAATCCAAGTAGAATTCTCCAACACACAGCAAAGAACGTTACCTGCAAATGTCCTCTTTCCCGGCATCATTTGTTTGCAGAATTTTTGGGAAGGTATCACACATTTACTATTTCATTGCAGAAGAAAAAGAGACGTTAAGGTACAGCGAGGGTAACAGAGCAATAAAACAAACAAACAAACAAACAAACAAACAAAAAGAGGAGTGATGGATAAACGTGGCAAGAAATCAAAGATAAAATAAGGGCCTGAGCGATTGGGATACTACAACTAGGTAAATGGGCAGAAACAGAAATAGGATGCTTTGGCTGCAGGGAAGGAAAAGGTTGACACACTATGAAAAGCAAGACTCAATGAAAATCCTGGAAAAACACCATCACTGATCTAACATCAATCTGGAATTGTAAAATGGCACATCAGGGTAGAAGAAATCTATCTAGTAGAAAATAAAATAAAAATTCCACCATGGTCTTCACCACCTAAGAAAGGAGTATCTCATTTCCTCCTTTCCCTTTGAAGACACTAGTTATACAAAATTCATTTGTGAAGTAAGGCTAGAAAGACACACCAGCGAAACGTAAAGAGGGAAGGAGAGATAATCCGCAGAAAGGAATTGTATGTGAAAATGAGAGCAACAAAGTAGGAAGAGAAATGGATGTGAGTAGATCTGGTGGGTTGATGAGAAGGAGTTCTGGACGGAAGGAGAAGGCCGGGGAGAAAGAAGTGCTCAGAGGGTTGGGATCTCATCCAGAGAGGAAAAACATGATGTCAATGAGATCTCTCTATGCAGGTAGGCAGAGATGACTGAAGAACAGAAAACGCAGATAAGAATACAGGAACGTGGCAGGAGTTTAAGAGTCTGAGGGTAATGCACAAGAGATCAAACGCTAACCGGGGAACACAGAATACAGTTTGTCAGAAGCACAGGAAAAGGCTTCTATAAAGCCTTAGGACTTACAGAATTACAAACACAATTTTGCTAAACGTACCCCACTTAAAAACCCATCACAGGCTGAGAAGACTGGGGATAATTTCATACATTTCTTGAATCCACTTTCTAACTTGAAAAAATGTCCCTCATTTCCAGGATCTGTTTGCAATTGAGTAAGACAACAATAGAACTATGACACACGGGCCCAACTCTCCACACAATTCCTGGTCAGAAATGAACCTAAGCGGTGCAAACAATATTTTTGTGGCACTTTTCACGATCCATGACATTCAACTACACGTTCTCTGGAAGAAATATTTATGCCAACGCCCTGCCCAAGACCAAAGGAAATCTTCAGATCTGCATTCAAAGTGCTGAAGGCTCCCTTGGAATCCAGGAATTAAATATATTAAAGATCAGTCAAGAGAATGTCATTTAAGGAGACAGCATTTCTAGTGTCAGTCCTGAGAATCTGACCAGGCTTTCACGCTCTGCGCCTCATTTTTAACTCAGCAGAGGCTCAAGTGCGTTTGACGGATAAACTGATAATTTCATATCTGGTGGAAAAGTCTACAGCGCTGTAAAGCAGGAAGGGAAGTGGGATGTCAGCAGTCTTCAGGTGCTGAGACACAATAAAAACAAGGAGGAAAGAAAATGTTTGCTTTTTATGTCAACTGAGATGTCAGGACCCATTAATAAATCTATCTGCTAAATCTACTCTTATTCATGTGGGACATCACCAATTTAAAGTAAAATAAATTATCTTTAATTAAATGGAATTGTCGTCTTCCTCCTGCTATCATCCCCAATTATTACATTCTAATCAGCCCTTTAGGGAGAAGGCACGAGAGAAGGCTGTGAGGCATACTGACTATAAACAATTTCTCTTTCTGTCAAGTGATAAAAATTTTTATCTTAATTATTGTTTATAACTAAGTTTTGAATATAAATAACAAAAACTACAAAATTTGTATCTTCGATGGGGGAAAATGCTATATGGTCACTTCCAAAATTTCCTTTTCCTTTCTCCTGTGTGAAAATTTCAGGAGTCCAAAGAAGCCATTACAGACTAAGCAAATTACCTATTTAAACATAATCTATTACTTTTATTTCCAGCACAAAAGTGCCAGTTTTAATTAATACTTTAAAACATATAGCACTAACTGAATGCCAGCTATGGTATTTTTAGGTTGTTAGGCTTCTAAACACTGGGATTACGGAATGGTATCAATTTATGTTTCCACAAGAATGGCATATACACTTTAAATATTAAGACATGTGACTGTGTGTGTACAAGGAAGGGGCCGATCCCTTACAAATATTCAGTGACCTTCTCTGCCCCCGTTCCTGGTGCCCTGGCATCCCTCTTTTCTTTCTTTCTTTCTTTCTTTCTTTCTTTCTTTCTTTCTTTCTTTCTTTCTTTCTTTCTTTCTCTCTCTCTCTCTCTCTCTTTCTTTCTTTCTTTCTCTCTTTCTTTTTTATAACTGCACTCAAATTCTAAGAAAAGCAATGTGTGTTTTAACCTAGTGTTTGGTTACCATCACCAGTTCTCGTATTGCTGCAAGTGTCCTCCAAAAGAAAAGAAATGATGAAATCAAAAAACAAATTAAGTAGTGGCTCACCCCCACCCCAGTGGCACAGAGTGAAATACTTTCCCAAGAGTCATAAAGAATGAATGTAGGGGCAACGGAGTTAAATCTCTGCATGTATATTGTTACGTGGCTGTCCCATCTTTCTCCCAACGCCCAGCTTGGGTTTTTTTTTTGTTTTGTTTTGTTTTGTTTTGTTTGTTTCACTTTTTAACTGTGGACTTCGTGAGGGCAGGGAATTTTCTTGTAGCTTTCTATGTAACAACAAAATTAACCACTGAAATTGGGAAATTTATCGTCTGTCGAGAATAAATAGGTGGGGGTATTGACTGTTTTCTGACTACTTAGTGTTACTTTTAAAAATGTATTTTTTTCAGGGTGTAGTACTGTTTTCATTTAGTATGCCTTTGAATTGCCGCCTACAGAAGTAAAAAAAGAAACCACAGCTATACAAGCCTGCTGACTTTCTTATAAAAGAACCAGTTTTAAACTTGTTTATACTACTGATTCCAAATGAATTCAAGATGGTGGCTAGTTAAAGAAAGAGAACCCATGCCAGGGAGTTTGATCAAAGAACTTCAATTCAGCAATGTTCAGTTTTAATTGACCACTAATTAAGCTACATTAGTCCAAGAAAGGTCTGTATCACTTTGAGTAATAAAGAAAAGAATTAATTTAACCCTGTGTCAGTCAGCTTTAGTAAATTCATCTGAAAGCAACTTCTCAAACGACAGGCATGAAAGAGGTGTCTCGTGTTAAATGCCAAAAGTGGTCTACAGAATTCAGAGAGGACCAGAGACTCCATTTTCAAGTGCATTTGTTACTTTGCTAGTGATGTCACCTTGCAGGTATAATTATCTTCATTACAGATACAAAGATGTCAGCTCTACTCCCTGGGTTGCAAAGGGTTGCTTTAAAATTGGATTCAAAACATGGCATCATACCAGCCACAGTTTTAACTTTCCTGTATTCTAGACAAAAATAGAGTGGATTTGCAAAATCATGAGAATTTTCAAAGGCTTGGAACTCTCCTTCTGGGAAAAGTGAGTTGAAGACTAGGGGGAAAAAAAACACACACACAACACAACTGCAATAACACCACCAGAAAAGCTCATTATAATTAGGAACCACAAGCTATGACAAGCATGACAGCAGCATTTGAAAGTCCACGTGCTAAAATAGTTCGTTTCTGAAAATCCAGTTGCAAAAATTTTCTGTTCCCACACATTGCCCAACAAAAAATTTTATGTTCACAATTTCAATAAAAAAAAATCTTGGGAAAGGAAAAAAAACCATAAAACAGCAAAGACCTCATTTTAGGATTTAACATCAGAATGGAAGACATAGGAATACATTGCTTTACAACTTGGTGTTTATGACTTTTAAAGTCCTTCACATTAACCCAGAGGTAAATTCCCTATGGTCACATGGCAAATATAAAATAGTAAAATATGTTTACATTTAAAAAATAAACCTAAATGTCAATAGCACACTGGATTTTTTTTATAATGATAACCCCCACCCTTCATGCCCGTACGAAGAACGCTGAATTGTTCTTGAATGCCGCCAGGGCCAAATACCCTTCAGGAGGAATATCCTTATGGCCTCAATACACATTATATTTTGTCTTAATGATTTCTGGCAACCAACTACTGCATTTTCTACAATAGAATTTAATGAATAATATTTTTTTTTTTACATTCTGCCAGCACTCATTAAAATGCACTTGTTTGTGAAATGCAATAGCCAGCTACTATATGAAACCAAAATATTAATGCAAATTGGCATTTCTAAGTTTAAAGCAGTATTTGCATAACGGGAACTAAACATGGTACAAGCTGAAAGAGCGCACAGAACACAAATGCCTCTTAACACCATAATTATTAACGAGAGAAATGATGGCTTGCATATACCGTTAGAAGCCCAAGGAGAAAGCATCTGCCAGGATGTGCCATTATGGGCTCCTGGTGCTCCCAACAACAAGATGATGGGAGAAATTCTACAACCATCTAACCTATTAAAGTAGTACAGCTACAGGCCACAAACACCCTCATTCCCTGTGCTTAATATTTGAGGACCAGCCCATTCATCCACTGCCATCCATAGTTACAAGTGGAAAATAATCAACACAATTCTGAATGTGCAAGTATGAATGAGGGTGGTCTGATCAGCACCATCAATGTTTATCAGGCACATTTCTCCAACTTAAGGATGGAATGGAAAGATATATATTTTTATTCATTCATTCATTCATTCATTCTACAAATAATAGCCTACTGGTCTGCTTTGGATAGGAGAAACCTGGAGAAACTTAACATTAAAAATAGTTTTGATACTTATCAGTTCAGTCAACAAATGTCATCTGAGCACTTCTCCCTGCATATTGTTGTGCTAATCTTTGAGGAGAAGATAAAGAGTTAAAGCTTATCTTCCAGGGGCACCTGGCTGGCTCCTTCTGTAGAGCCTGCAACTCTTGATCCCAGAGTCCTGAGTTTGAGCCCCATGTTGGGAATAGAGTTGACTTAAAAAAAAGAAAAAGAAAAAAAGTTTACCTTCCAATTGCTTGAAAGCTTGACAATGATGAGAAGACACGAAAATTTCAAAACACAAAGTCAGGGTAGGGACTAAATGAGTGTTAAGGACCAGACCTACAGACCGACTTTTTTGTTTATTATCAAGAGATATTTTAGATTATGTGAGTAAATATAGGTTATTTTTATTTTAATAAAATAACAAAGGTATGAACTCTTTAAATTCTGTGGAAGCCAACTTGCAGTGAGCATTCTACTCAAGGGTCTTGCCTAACTGTACGTATGTATACATGGACGCACGGATGATGGATGTTGGGAGTCATTCATCTGGCTGCATAAACATTTCTTGGTTATCCACAATATGCTAACAAGTGTATAAACTAAAGATTCCTCAAGACACGGCCCGCTCTTTCGGGAGATCTCTTTGATTCCGAGCAAGGTCATTTAAGGGCTGATTCCTTTGAAAAGTTTGTCTTCGTCGAGCTTTAAATGTAGTAAAAGAGATATGAACATAGACGGGATAAGCATTCACTAAAATGCTAGGTAGCCTTAAAATATCAACTCTTGCTTCAGACATTTGCTGACTATGAGGCACAAAAAATTCAAAAATATACTGAAATACACAGCAAAAGTGACTCCAGTTCTGTTACAAAACATAAGAGGTTAAGCAAGTGCTTTGATCCTGTAATGCTTCCATTTTCCAGACCAGCCCTGTCCATTAGAACTTTCTACAAGGATGCACATGTTCTATACCTGTGCTGTCCAATACAGTAGCCACTAGCCACACGTGACAACCGAGCCCATGTGAAATGTGGCTAGTGGGACCAAGGAACTAAATTTTTAAATTGTATTTTGATTAATTTACATTTAATGTTAACAGCTACATGTGGCCAGTGGTGACCTCACTAGACAGTGCATTACTAGACTGTGAAATGGGACAAGTACTTTTAGGTCATCTATCACCGTACTAGGGTGCAGTAAGGATTAAATGAGAAGGTGCTTTAGAAAGGCTTCTGAAAGAACTGAGGCCTGCAAGTAGGGTTTATTAAATATTGATTATTACTACAATAAAATATTAAGTATAAGCTTCATTTGAGCTATAAACCACTTTCCTAAAAATTAAAGGAAGTCACAATAAGATTGATTTTACACTCCATAAATGTCTGACTTAAATACCACCCAAGCAAGCTTCCTGAAGCACATTCTAAAAACCATGTATAAGAAAGTTACTGTTCTACAGTTATTCAGAGGATGATACTGGGGTATATGGGATATAAGAAAATTCTTGAGAGTCCAACACAGACAATCGGTGATCGATCAAAACTGAAAACAAGGTTATTAATGCTTCCACAAAGAGCCTTGGCTTAAAGTAAATTTGCAATTAGAACAAAGATTACCATCTCCCAGAAACAGATATACCCAAATCAATGAAATGATCACCCCAAATGGTAATCAAACTTGCTTGGCACACAAAAAACATATTTATAGGTTTTCTGTCCACTTTGAGTACAGACAGCCCTATACAATAAAACATGAAAACAAACAGAAAGAAATGCCAACTGAGGGCAATCTCCTAAGACGGTTTCGGGTGCAGCGGGCACAGTAAGACCCAAAGGCACCAGTGTGATTTTACTAGAACTGTGGAGCACCCAGTGGACAGGGAAACAGGAAGACTCCTTAGTACACAGTCTGAGGATGGAATTGAAATAGAACAACCGACGGTTAAGCAAAAGTGTCCATACTCCAAAGACAGACTGCAAATCAGAGCTGCCACTCCCGTGCCCAGCTGCCGTCTCTACTCTGATAGAACCTTGTACAGCATGGGGAGGAGACTGAAGAGAGTTACTAGTTACTGTCAGACTTGGCAGCTGTCTCCAAACCTTGGCATCTAAGAAGTGAGGTGTGCCTCTGGGTTCCACAAGTTGGCAGGTGTAAGACTCTGCCACTAGATACCGCCACCTTCCTCCACGGGGTGCTAGGGAAGGCAATCGAGGTTTCAAAAATCACTTCCAAATCACTGCCAGGAATTATCCAGCACTGATGGGAAGCACAGCAGTGGCAGGAAGAGAGATCCCCGGTTGTGAGTGCATAAAGAAGCTACACTATTGGGAAAGCTGAAAAGAGAGGTTTTTTTTATGTTGGTTTTAATTTTTGATCTTAGTACAGAGGATATATTTAATGGCGATGCAAACAAGGTCTTTCAATGCCAAAAATACTTAAACGTACTATTAGTTTCTTTATGCTAATTTATTTTCTTCTTTGCTTCTTTATGACCTACAGAAAAAAAAATTAATGGTAATAAACTCTCTTTTAGGATGATTCCGATGAACCCACAGTTACACTGAGAGAGTTTTCAAGACATTTTGAAAGGTAAGATATAAATATGTATTTAGGGTATAGAGAAATGCACATTTATTGACTCAACATATTCTAACAGCTGCTTTGAAGTCATTCCAGTTGGTTCACAAATAATGTACTACATTTACAACACTTCAAATAAAATCCCACATTTTCTTGGTAAACGGTAGAAATACCTGGACAATACTATAGTGTGCTATGCCAGAGAGGGAGACAGAGAGAAAGAGAGAGGGAAGGAGAGAAGGGGGGAGAGAGAGGGAGAGAGGGAGAAAGAGAGAGAGAGAGAGAGAGAGAGAGAGAGAGAGAGAGAGAATTGATATGGAAAGAAAAGAAAAGCAAGCTGCAATCATTGTAAGGTGGCTCACTACACCAGGAATTAATTATTAAGGTCCAGATATTTTACTTATAAAGCAGGACTTTTCAGCCTCAGCACTTCGTGAAGGGCTGACCTGTACACTGTGGTTGAAGAGGAGCATCCCTGGCCTCTAGATACCAGAGGCAAACTCTCACCCAACTACTGCAGTTGGGACAATCAAAAATTTCCCAGATACTGTCATAGGTCCCCTGGGGGAGGGGGGCACCACTGTTCTAAAGATACATGTTTATAGCCAGAGTATGTCGGCAACAAATATCCACTTTGATTTTCCTGATGCTTCATGTAAAACAATGGCAATACTCTAGGAGTATCTTCCTTCAGCCAAACAAGTAAATACCCATTTATACTCATGATCACTTAGTATGGGACATCTTGACCTTGTGATCTTGTGGCGTGCATCAGTCCCAGCCTACAACTTTGAAAGAGGTACAATGTGTTCATTTGGAACCATCTCTCCTGTAATTTCACTATGTGATGGAAAATACCAACCGTTCTAAACTATATACAATAGTCAAACTAATACATTGTATGCACATTTTTGATGAATAAACAAGTTTCGAGTAATAAATAATTGGCAATAACTAATTGCTATCTAGTTATGTAATCATCCATCTATCCACCCCCCCCCCCGCCATCGAGACTTTCTCCAATCCAGCCACACATTTATCATCATAAAATCTGTCATGCTTTCAATTCTGATTGAGTTACACAGGTAAAAAGCCCAGGACCAGCCAAAGAGTTTAATGTACATAGCTCCCTATTGGCAATGCATCTGTGAAGGCACTATTATCTATAAATAATTTCACATCAGGCCAGCTGTATGTTTTATACACTACATCATCTACTTCAAAACATGAAAGGATCTCAATATCTAAATGTGATTAAGTTTTGTTAGAGCAGTTATTTTGTTAGATAGGTAATCTATTGCTACATTCAAGATTCCAACACTTAAAAAAAAAAAAAAAAGATTCCAACACTGATTACCCTGAGAAGGTCAACATCAGAACAGATCGACGGAAAGCAGGAAGCACCATCTAACTCTTAAAACAGGTTAAATGGATCTGCAAAGTGAACATTAAAAATGTATTAAAGATTCCAAGAACAAGTGCTAGCCTAAAACTACTTAGGAATAATTTGTTTCTCCTTTTTCATCTGTTTTTCTTTTTTTCATCATCTGAAAATGATGGAGGAAAAGAGCCATAAAACCAAAACTTCCTCCATAAGGAACAATTTAGTGTGGTTTGCATTTCTCAATGTCATGTCTGAAAGGTAAAAAAGTTTAGAGGTTAGGATCTCATAATGATTCATATAAGTCACACAAGCCTTTCTTGGGGTTAATTAAGTAAACTGAATTCTAAAAGGTTTTATTAGCAAAACTGACACTGTAAAAGTTGAGCCAAGAGGATCTGCTATTACATGAATTCTTTAAAAGGTAAACGCATTTAACAACCACGCATCTATTTCTAGCAGCTTTAGCTCACTGCCTGGAAGCATCCATGAGGTCGGCTGCACTTTGCAACCTCTGGGAAGTAGGATTACCAGATTCACATCAACATATCTAATTTTACAGTTACCTTATTTAAGTTTTTAATACAGCACAGGTCTTTTTCTCAGGTGTTAATAGAAAAATCAATTTTAAGTCACAACAGCTGTGATCATTTTAAATATCACAGCTGTCATGAGTTGAAAATAACCATTTGAGCATACACATTTCTGCTGCAAATGTAACAAAATGAAAATATGAAGGAATTTTATTTTTTTACTCCCTCTGAAGCTGGATGTCTAATACAATGGTAGAGTAATAACTTATTTTCTTTAAAATAAAATCAGACTCCCATTTCTTTGCTGACCTAGCCAACAGATGGCTTAAAGGAACAGAAAAGAACATCATGGTTAAGATATACTCCTATAGCACTAACTGTGGAAATGTTTAATTATGGAAATAGCATTAACTCTGGAAAGACAGAGTTAAATAGTTGATATCAAAATTGAGGGTTCATTTATGTAAACATTTTGCTGTGAAGCCAGGGGGAGATTAAACGGGATCCATGCTACATATTAAGTCTTATTAAAATCCAGGAGTTGAAATTATTACACAGGAAAAAATCTAAACTCATATGAATAGTGCTAACTAGTAACTTCCAGGAAATAATGGCATTTTAATCGCTTATTTGCAAACTCAAACTATCTGTTGTATGGGATTCAACAAAGATACTTTTCCCCTCTCCAAATCAAAGGTCATTACATTTTGAAGAATATAACAACATTCTTTAAAAACCTAAACAACAACAAAAATTTACAAAAAAATTAGGGCATTATTTATCCCACTGGCTGCAGAAACTTTAGATTTCTATGTGAAATTAGTGGACAATGAACACCTAAGAAATTCCAGAATTATATTAGTAAACAATCATTGCCACCTCAGCGACAGGGAGGAATATGGTTCAAATGTTTGAAAAATGATATTGTATGATTTAGAAAAGAAGGAAATAAACTAAAGGAACAAGCACAATTTCAAACCAAAGCACTGACAATGTTACACAATTTACATTATTGTTTAAAAAATGTACTCAAAAGTCTACCTCTTGGCCAGCGTATAACCAGAAAATAAAAATCTAAACTATTTTCATTCCAGATCTGCAATTCTACCTAAATTAACTGGATGCCCCTCTTCTTCCCTTATTTTTCCCTTACAGATTCACAGGGTGGAGATGAAAGTTGGCATCATTTGTACCTAAACAACTTCTACTAAAAAGCTGATATCCGCCCCCCCCCCCCATTCTGCTTAGGGAGACTTGGTGCAGCAGGTAGAGGAGAGCCCTACCATCCCCAATTATTTGCATATTAATTTCAAAGCTACATGAAAAACATTGTAGGCTTTTAATCATATCAACACACAAAAAAGGCACTACAAAGTGAAAGTACACCTGTTAAACATTTATCCCAACCCCCACATCACACAAAGGAAGCCTAAGAAAACAGCATCCATGCTGCTCCTGTGTGCTGAGCCTCCACTTCTGAATTGTAATAACAGGTGCAGAAATAATAATGTGCTGGGCAATCAACTTTTTTCCTCTGATTTGTCAGTTTAGCTTAATAATGCCATTAGGAATGTAAACATTTCTGCAATTTATATTTAAAAGTCAATAAAATAATGGGGTGCAGAATTTATCCTTTTTAATTTTTTAAGTAATACATTTGATTATTTTAATCACGTCAGTACTTAACTGGATGGGGTTTAAATATGCATGTAACATCAATTTAATTTGTTTTATTCGTTAGAAAAGCTATTGAGTAATACAGCATTATTCTCCTGGAAAAAAAAAAAAAAGCATATATTCCGGGGGAAACAGTGGAGACACTTTCCACTTTTTGCTTCTCTTCGTGGAGGTGGGATTCCAGTGCCTTCTGAATGTCTTTCATTACAAGCATTTTGAAATGGTAACCAAAGAGGTGAGAATCCAAAACACACTCACTAGATGGCTAACAGTAAAAACAGAGAGTGTTTCCATGCTGTGGATAAACTTTATTGGGGCTACAGTGATAAGACTGTGGTTGGTAAACGCATCAACTATTTTTAAAATGGCGTGAGAGTTTTCCCCAACATAGCAATTCCCACTTGAACAGGATTATTATTGGCGCAGTCATTCGCTGCTCTATAATTCTCGCCCTTAGGTTTGTGGAGGTGAAAAAGCCAAGTCAAATGTTAGCCTCCACTCTTAACATCCCCTATTCATTTTCAGGTCAGCTACAATGGAAGCAGCTGGAATTTGACTCTCCTCAGTCTGTCCCACCAATTACCTCAACGTGCCCTCTCTCCAGAGGAGTATAATTTGGTCTCCTGGAAAGCACAGCCCTAGGTCCCCGGAGGATGCCAAAGCCTGCATTTTTTCGGTGGAGCCTGAAATTAGACCATCACCCACACTGCTCCCACCCCTGACTTCTTTGGCGTTTTAAACCCACTCTTTATCCCAATATGGGGAGGGATGCCTTTAAAACAGTACACTCTCCCAAATAAAATGTTATAGGTATAGTGTCCCTTTTAAGTCACTTTTCAACAAAAGGCCCTGATTAGCACATGCAGATTTAACAAATAAGAAAGAAGAATCTGAAGAAAACTGGGTAACGACTTGACACGACATAGAATTTAAAGACAAAAATATCAGAAATGTGAAAGTTTAAATTCTAATCAGAGCATGGCATTGTGACAGAAATGCATCTCTTAATAACTAGAGGCTGCAGTCTGGAACCTAGGCCATGGTTCTTTCAGCGCTGCAAACAGGAAACTCTCCCAAAGTTTTAAGCGGGGCAAACTCTCAAACCATGTTCAAGTCCCAAACCAGTAAACTCAACCTTAAGAAGTATTCTTTAGAAGAATAATTTTATTTTGCTTAATAAAATACAATAAAATCGAGATACCTAAGGTGATACAATGTGCCAGTTTATTACAGATTCTAAAACGTCAAAAAGCCTCTAACTAGGAAGTTTTCCAAACATTTCCACGCATTGACTTTTTAGCAGGTCACATCATACTTCAAAATATAATTATTTTACAGAATTATTGTTTTCAGTTTTGTCACTATGCATTTGTGTTTCCTAGTTTATATATAGCTGCTTTTATGAAGGGCTATGACGATTTCCTGAATAGATTATAAATATTTAAATATTTTATGAACATACAGCTCCAGATCTTTTTTTTTTCGCCTTACTGTCAGTAGTGTTACCACACATAACTTTACCCTGTGTCACCTTAGAGTTATGTCTGAAGTATTAAGGGCTAACTTAACACCAATCAAATATACACAAACTCTGGAAGACTGAAACCTAAAACTACCTTTAAACTATATTGACTGTGAAATAGGAACTTTTCTGTAACCCTGATAATATTGGAGGAAAATGAAAAAAAAAAAAAAAAACAGAACAAAAAGCCTAGTAATCTTTTGTGTGTCTGTCCTGAAATTCTCAATTATAAGAGTTGCATTTAGGTTTGTTATGCGGAGCAAATACGTCTTCACTGCATTTTCTTCTTACGATAAAAGTAAACTTGAATTTTAGCAACTTTTAAAATTGCCACAATCATATCTAAAATCTACATATTTTCACTGGATTCAAAGTTAAGATTAAAAAAAATAATAATAACCTCATGATGGCAGGTTGCTGACCATGTTCATGGCCTACATGGTGATTCCAGAGGAATGACACCAAAGCATTTTTTTTTCCTTAGTAGCATCACTGTGATAGAAGTCTCAGGGAGGCTTGGGAACACACTCATACAACATTCATAATAATGAAATATGGCAATGTCTAAAATCCAAATGTGACTAAAAAACATACTTAAAAATTAAGTTACAAGGAAGAAATCACTAATCTCACGCCTCTCCAGTGGTATTATAATTTTAGTAAAAAACAAAACAAAACAACAAACAGGGGGTGTAATGCAAACCACATTTATAGTGGAACAGGAAACAAACAACTATTCAGCACAATTTCCTGCAGATCAGTTGGAAAGGTATTTCAAGACTGCACCAGCTATTAGATCTTTTTTCCTGGCCACTTTTCTCCCTAACCCTCTTCCCCCTGTGTTTCAATGTCCTTCCTCCAAATTCTCCTTGAAACAATGCCATCGCCCAGCACTAGAAGGATGCTTATCAATTATCAACACTAAATCCAAAATGTTCAGACCTACCAGAAATTAGGGATTAAATAAAATTAACCAAATATGTAACTGATCCATATTTTCTTTCTAAGAAATTAGCCCCAGAGAAATGTTCAAACTGGCATCTGTGAATCTCACGCAGGGATTCTGGAAATTTAATCAGAGGCAGGAGAGCAAGATGTAGCCACAATATCAAGATTAAGCGTCTGGTGAATTTTTACCAGCTTAGTCGTAAAGAACCAAATCAACATAATTTTGTTCGAAGCAATCAAGCACAGAAGAAAAAAAAATTTTTTCATTGTTATTTTAAAGTGGGTAAATTAAAAGCTTTATATGTCAACAATACCAAAAAGTAAGCTTACTAAAAAGAAGTTTATCCTGAATGGGTTTTTTTTTAATATGTTTTGTTTTCTTCAATCAGTGGGGAATTGAAAGATTATATTAATTTGTGACCTAGGCAAATTTTTGCTCTGTAATAGCAGCTAAACAATAATTTTAAGGAGTAATGCTTTTATACCAGCTACTTTCATTTATAATCATGACTTTGAAAATAGCTAAGTATATGAAATACCTTTCTAAAATACTAAATGCAATTTGCATAGTCGATAGTTGATACACTATTAAAAACTTTAAAGCCCAGTGGCTACCTGCACGAGGCTAGAGGCTACTGGAATCAACCGTGAGGTTTGCAAAGAAAGGGCCATATGTAAATTGTACTGGAAAACATTATTACTGGTATTCTTTAAATATTAAACTTTTTATGTTAGCACTTCCTGTGGTACGTGGGGAAAAAAGCTAAACATTCCATACCCTAATTTTTACTTAAAAAAATTTAGGTGGCTGACTGAGATTGTCTCTTATTCAGAGGTAAACTTTTCTCTAAGAATGCATTCCCAACTGAAATGATTCTGATATTTAAAATGTTCCTGTTTTTTTTCATCTTAAGCAGGAATCATGAAATTATTTTACTTTTTGGCCTTGATATCAGAAATAATCAACATCCATTTTAACCTCTGAACTTCAGGGAGTTGAAAAGCTGCATAATGTGACCAACAGTCAGAATATAAACATGGAGAGCTCATTACCATTTACTTTCTGAGATTTGATGACTTCACAAATAACTATTTCAAAACAACTAGTTTGAAACATGGTTTGAAGCTTGTTAGTATAAAGCAAAAAGAGCAATTACAATAATTATAGGTTTCTCTATACGGTTTAACACATGCACATGCTGGCGAGAGATGATGATGTGATCTTAAATTACCATTAGGAGGAAATTTCGCCACTTTTGTTTTCAATTTCATTTGCCATAATTTCATCTTTGTGGAATTGCTTTATTTTTAGGTATGTGGAAATTTGACCAAATAATTACTTATTAAAATTCTTATTCAATGAATAAGAAGATGGGAACGGTTATAAAAATCAACATTTCTAGCAGGAACTATACTTACTGTGGACCAGGTAGGTAATGCCTGCTAGTGCTCATAGCCTGAATGAGGACAGACACAGCGGCACATTTTGATAGAAGCTTACACTCATAACACTGAAAATAAACTGGACTTATTTTCTCTGCAAAGAGCCTCTCTTCCCGTAGTTAAGAAGTAATGCTTTCACAGTTTTTATTTAGCTGAAAATGGGATTCATGTGTATTTAAACATCTAGCCCATAAAGAAAAGAAATCACGAAAATGATTGGGCTAAGTTTTGGTATTAAACTCTCACCTGAGGAGGAGCTGATTTTCAAAAATACATTCTGGTTTATACTCAAGATTTATTCTCTGAGAGTTGTAATATTATGATATTTTGGAGGTTTTGGCTTCCTAAAGTCCACATTTCAGACCAGCTCCAGTGGTTCACAGAGAGAAGAAAACAATTTGTGTGGGATATGGCTATAGAAACACTTCATAACTTAAGGTAATAGAAAATTTACATTTTTCTTTGTCCTAAAATACCACTGCCTCTACTATTTCTCCTGCTAGGGTGTTAGAGGAAAACTGATTTCATAAATCCTATAGGTGCCAGTTCAAAAAGAAGAAATCATAATTGTTGTAAGGCTTAATTGCACTCGCCCAACAACCTAAAATCACAGTGTTTTGGAATGATTTTACATTTTTCTTCTTTTGTTTATTCACAGGGAAAACCTGCTTCCTCTGGCCTCTCTCAGTTCAGAGAGTTCAAACTGAATTTAAACAAGTAATTGACTTGTCACTGGGAAAAAAAAAAAAGAAGAAGAAGAAGAAGGAATTCTGTGCTGTGTTGTCTTCAGAGGAAAGCTTGTGTAACAAATAGCTGATCACACTTAACTCCAACAATTTGAGTTAAAACACACATTGGTCATATGCGCACATACACACAAAAATGCACAGATACTCAAACCCAAAACAACAAGCGAAACTCAAGAAATGTAAAGTCTCTTCGATAGGCATTTTGAACAATTAACTCATGGCATACACAATCTCCACAAGATGTCTGGCACCAAATCAAAAGCCGCTGAATGCAGAATTACAGCCAGTACAATACACACTGTAGAATAAACAAAAATCTGCTTCCCCAGTGTATGCATGAAGGCATTTTTAAAAATGGGATACAACTGGCCCCATCCAAAGAGCACGTACAACTGGACTTTGCTGTCCGTTTCCTAAAGCTAAAATGAAGAACTGGTAACCATTCCTGGTTTCAAAAGCTTTCTGCTAGTGTTCCAAACGGCTATTTCTTCTAACTATAATGTATGTACAATTTGCTTCTTTCTAGTGTTTGAATCAATAGAGATACACATCACCAGATTTGTTTTTAATAAACGCCTTAAAACAGTTCCTATAAATACATTTCCTGTGACAGAGCGATCTTGATTTTATGAGTACCATCCTCTCAAAAAAAAAAAAAATCTAACAACCAAAATATTTGGCAACTGAGAGGGCATATTAGTGATATGATGTCATATTCAGCATTTTCTTATGGTAGAGGCAACTGGCAAGCTGTGGGAATGGAATACATATTTTTTTTAAAAATTCCTCTTGGCTAAAAGGGAGTTAAAATGTCCAAAACTTAAAACTAAAATTTTGTCAGTTCAGACCATCAGGGCAGAAAATTAACAACTCACATACAAAAATCATTATCACTGGTAATTCCTAAAGATAAAAACCTCAGAAACTTATATTCATTGTAATTCTCTTACACTGCATTAGGATCATATAGTCCCTGCAGCTATTTTATTGCTTCTGAGACACTTTTTCCTGCTATGATAGCATCATTCACAAAATTTTCATTAGAAGTGCTTTAAAATTAAAGGTACTGGCTAAATATGTTATGTATGGGAATGTCAAAAAGATAATAGGCAAAAGTCTTAAGAACTATACATGAGTAACTACCAAGTGCAA